>NC_056453.1:30968588-31046088 GCF_018296145.1 Oncorhynchus tshawytscha
CTGAGTTACTATGAAGGGCTGAGTTACTATGAAGGGCTGAGTTATTATGAAGGGCTGAGTTACTATGAAGGGCTGAGTTACTATGAAGGGCTGACTTACTATGAAGGGCTGACTTACTATGAAGGGCTGAGTTATTATGAAGGACTGAGCTACTATGAAGGGCTGACTTACTATGAAGGGCTGAGTTACTATGAAGGGCTGACTTACTATGAAGGGCTGACTTACTATGAAGGGCTGAGTTATTATGAAGGACTGAGCTACTATGAAGGGCTGACTTACTATGAAGGGCTGAGTTACTATGAAGGGCTGACTTACTATGAAGGGCTGACTTACTATGAAGGGCTGACTTACTATGAAGGGCTGAGTTACTATGAAGGGCTGACTTACTATGAAGGGCTGACTTACTATGAAGGGCTGAGTTACTTATATCATACTGAAGCATCAAACTGTACTTCATTCACCGACTGTCAAATGTTATCGGTTTGAGTAACTATCATCAAAATTCTTAGCTCTGTGAATGTCCCTCTGGATTTCTGTGTAGCCTAATATTTGGGAGAGAATTCAAAGCTAAGCATTGGTACTTTTATAACCAAAGAAAGGGTCTTGGCCTGGCAACTCCTAACTTTGAACACCACTTTGGCAAATTCAGAAGATTGCTTCTCCCTACACTTTATCACATTGGGATAGTCAAGGTTATTTGTACTCAGTGGTGGAAAAAGTACACAACTGTCATATTTGAGTAAAAGTAAAGATAACTTAATAGAAAATGACTCAAAAGTGAAAGTCATCCAGTAAAATACTACTTGAGTAAAAGTCTAAAAGTATTGGGGATTAAATTAGAGGTCTAAATTAGAGGTCGACCGATTATGATTTTTCAACGCCGATACCGATACCGATTATTGGAGCACTAAAAAAGTCGATACCAATTAAATCGGACGATTTTTATTTATTTATTTGTAATAATGACAATTACAACAATACTGAATGAAAACTTATTTTATCTTAATATAATACATCAATAAAATCAATTTAGCCTCAAGTAGATAGTGAAACATGTTCAATTTGGTTTAAGTAATGCAAAAACAAAGTGTTGGAGAAGAAAGTAAAAGTGCAATATGTGCTATGTAAGAAAGCTAACGTTTCAGCTCCTTGCTCACGACATGAGAACACATGAAAGCTGGTGGTTCCTTTTAACATGAGTCTTCAATATTCCCAGGTAAGAAGTTTTAGGTTGTAGTTACTATAGGAATTATAGGACTACTTCCCTCTATACCGTTTGTATTTCATTAACCTTTGATTATTGGATGTTCTTATAGGCACTTTAGTATTGCCCGTATAACAGTATAGCTTCCGTCCCTCTCCTCGCTTCTCCCTGAGCTCGAACCAGCAACACAACGACAACAGCCACCATCGAAGCAGCATTACCCAGGCAATGCAAGGGGAACAACTACTAGAAGGCTCAGAGCGAGTGACATTTGAAACTCAATTAGCGCGCACTAACTAGCTAGCCATTTCCCTTCGGTTACACCAGCCTCATCTCGGGAGTTGATAGGCTTGAAGTCATAAACAGCGCATTGCCTGACGCACAATGAAGAGCTGCTGGCAAAACGCACGAAAGTGCTGTTTGAATGAATGTTTTCGCGCATGCTTCTGCCTACCACCGCTCAGTCAGATACTTAGATACTTGTATGCTCAGTCAGATTATAAGCAACACAGGACATGCTAGATAATATCTAGTAATATCATCAACCACGAGTAGTTAACTAGTGATTATGATTGATTATGATTGATTGTTTTTTATAAGGTAAGTTTAATGCTAGTTAGCAACTTACATTGGCTTACTGCATTCGCGTAACAGGCAGTCTGCTTGTGGAGTGCAATGAGAGAGAGGAAGGTCGTTATTGCATTGGACTAGTTAACTGTAAGGTTGCAAGATTAGATCCCCCGAGCTGACAAGGTGAAAATCTGTCGTTCTGCCCCTGAACGAGGCAGTTAACCCACCGTTCCTAGGCCGTCATTGAAAATAAGAATGTGTTCTTAACTGACTTGCCTAGTTAAATAAAAGGTATACAAATAAAATAAAAATGTTTTTAAATCGGTGCCCAAAAATACAGATTTCTGATTGTTATGAAAACTTGAAATCGACCCTAATTAATCGGCCATTCCGATTAATCGGTCGACCTCTAGTTTAAATATACGTAAGTATCAAAAGAAAAATGTTTAAGTTATTTCAAATTCCTTGTACTAAGCAAACCAGACTGCACCATTTTCTTTTTTTCTTTTTTAATTTGAACAACTGTCTGTACTGTCTGTACTGTATGTACGCGCTGCTCTGTAATGTTTGCCAGTGTTGGAAATGCTCAAGGTGAGGCTGGTCAGAGCTTGGTAGACCACACCTGTACAAACTAAGTTATTTTGGCAGGAATACTTGCTTAAACCTATTGTTTTTCTTTTATATTCCTTCAGTGTTGCGTTTGTTTTGTCAGTTTAGTTGCCAACTTACATTTTAGAGCTCCTATCAGTGGTGTGTATTCATGGATGCCAAGGGAAGCCAGGCTTCCCCAAATATTTGACTAAGAAAAATGTATCCTTCATCTCTCTCTGTGTTTACAACATTTTTGTTGTGGCTGAATCTCACTGGAGAAATAATCCAAGCGAGGGAAACAGCACCCCTCTGTCTCAGTATGTGTAGCCCATGTATCAGATATTGTCTGGACCAAAAGAGTATGTAACATGTTGCCGCCGTAGCACTTGATTGATTGATGCCAGCAAGCATTTGGCCTCCCTTGATAAAAAATATATATAAAAGAATTAGCCAGTCAGCGTTGAACTGAGCCTAAGCTATGGATGGAGATGGGGATTTAGACTTGTGGTTTTGATTTAATTATCTGTACAAGCCAATGATTATGACGGCGATTCTGATCTAACCATAAATGAATGTTTTTCCACTGGCCTGAGATGATTAAAGTTAAATTTGTAGCCTAGATGTAGTCTAGTAGGCTCATGATAACTAGCTAGCTACTTAGCTGGTTCATTGTTGCCCATGTGAGGAAGTTAGGCTAGCAAGCATTTTAGCTAGGTAGGCTATGACAACAAAAAACAAAAGTGTACTGTATGACAGAGACATTGACTGTTTTGCCAACATGAAAGAGAGGAGGATGGCATTGGCGTTCAACTAGTCTACAAGTAGGGTGAGTCAAAAAGATCATATTTACCTGCACACACACACACACACACAATATTTAGCTATATTAATTGGATTAAATTGTATTGGTATCTTTAAGTTTGTTTTCAGTGTATTAAACTAAGCATATAAATAGCCTTGTGGATTTAATGATATTTAACAGTTTAAGTTGAAATGGTGCTGGAATAACAGAGGCAGTGCTCCTGTTGTCTTTGTGCTGACTGCAGGTAACTCTGTTGTTCTATTTCAGTAGTTTTTTTGTAAACTGTCGAAAACATTAACTTGCTTGACCATGCTGCAGGTGAAATAACTGTTTGTTACATGTTTTCTTTGTGGATTTCACTGTATTCTCTGGCTTTGTGATGAAACAAACTAAGGTGTAGTTGAATTTATTACGCCACTGTGTGACTGTAGTCTTTTTGTTGTCATGGTCTTATTGTATATCATGGTGGCGTATGAATGGGTTACAGATCAAACAACACAATTATCACAACACAGGTTGTAATATGGCTTATTAACTGTCTTGACTTGGCTTTCTCGGTGACTTGGGGTGGCAGGTAGCCTATTGGTTAAGAGCTTTGGTTAAGTGAAAGGTTGCTGATTTTAATCCCTGAGCCGACTAGGTAAAAAAATGTGTCGATGTGCCCTTGAACAAGGCACCTAACCACAATTGCTCCTGTAAGTCACTCTGGATAAGAGCGTCTGCTAAAATGACAAAAAATAATTATAATTATACACACACCGCTACTGCCGCCTATAATTTAATAACGCCTGCTAATTTAATTACAACATGTCCTCCAGCTGCGTCATGCCCTGAGACACGTTACCCGTTTCACAGAACTAGCATAGTGCATATTTGACCATTTTCGTTATGAAGATAATTCTCTACAATGTCGAAATAACATAACAGAGCTTTCAAATTCAGTGCCACGGCTGACGCCTGTGCCTATCATGATGCCATGTTGAGAATGAAACAGGCTTCATATGCTGTGTAATAACGCAGTCGCAATGATTAAGAAATCAATCGGCCCACTTTCTCTCTGTGTACTTTCAAAGATCAACTTAAATGTTTAACATCGTTTTAACAGAGTTAATTACTCTTAAACTCTTAAAGGTAGACTATGAACTTGTTATAATCAGATGTATGTGTGAGTACTGCATAGGTGTAATAGATTGTATTATGTAGATGCTTTGGACAAACATTCTCATCGAGCATTCTTTAAATGCTTCAGTTCAAATAGACAGCTCTTCTTGACTGATTAAATCGATGGAGTAGATCAGCATTACTATTCCAGGCAGATTGTGGATTCTATCATTGTAATTGTCTGCATAATGTCCAACCCCCATATGGGATTTGGATTTGTTTGTGTGTATATATGTATATATATATATATGTATATATATATATATATATATATATGTATATATATATATATATATATATATATATATATATATATATATATATATATATATATATATATATATATATATATATATATATATATATATATATATATATATATATATATATATATATATATATACACACAAACACACTACCAGTCAAAAGTTAAGACACCTACTCACACAAGTGTTTTTCTACATTTTTACTATTTTCTATATTGGAGAATAATAGTGAAGACATCAAAACTATGAAAAAACACACATGGAATCATGTAGTAACTAAAAGAGTGTTAAACAAATCCAAATATATATTATATTTGAGAATCTTCAAATAGCTAGCTGGTGAAGTTTGCCTTGAATTCTAAATAAATCCACTGTACCTGTACTCCCTGTATATAGCCTCGTTATTGTCATTTTCTTGTGTTACCTTTTGATTTTATTCATTTATTCTCACTTTAGTTTATTTGGTAAATATTTTCTTAACTCTATTTCTTGAACTGCTTTGTTGGTTAAGGGCTTGTAAGTAAGTATTTCTTAGTAAGGTCTACACCTGTTGTATTTGGCAATTTGATTAGATTTTTGATAATACATTGCAAATCTCTACTGCAAAGAATTCTTCCACCCACATATACATTATATGGCCTACGCCCCACTACTTTTTAGCCACCAACTTTTCTGATCCACGAACAAAGCAGCAGAAAACCTAAAACAAACCACAGATGCATCAAGGGAGAAAAATAGAAGTGACTTAACAGTCTCAAAGGTCAATGCCACCCATTCTACCGATTCAGAGAAAATGAATGGATCAATGTGTTGTTAAATTACAATTTAGGCCAAATCAAGACTAATGAGAGTGTGTAGCTCATCGCTCAGCTGTGCAGTCTGGTCTGATCTCCACACACACACACACACACACACACACACACACACACACACACACACACACACACACACACACACACACACACACACACACACACCCTAATGCATCACACAAGACCAGAGGAAGGTTATAGTGGCATGTCTTACGGCCATCACCATATTCCTCATTATCCTCCACAGACCACAGTTAGTGGTGAGAGAGAAAGAGGGGGATATGGATGGGAGGAGAAAGTGAGTGAGAAAGAGAGAGGAAGACAGAGAGACAGACAGACAGACAGAAAGAAAGCAAGAGCAGTTAGTGAGACAGAGAGAGCAAGAGAGTGAAAAAGAGAGCGGGGTAATGGAAGGATAAAGAGAAAAGGAAAGCGAGAGCGAGAGAGAGAGAGAGAGAGAGAGAGAGAGAGAAGAAAAGGATGGGGGCCAAGTGACCAGCCGCTCTTGATAGAAATCGATAAGACCCGCAGCCAGCTGCAGCTGGAAGCTCGAGGCACGGTGCAGGGTTGCAGGGTTACATCCCAAATGGCACCCTATCCCAAGCTCTATTGAGTGAACACTATGGGATTTGGCCAAAAGTAGTGCACTATATAGGGAATAGGTTGCCATTTGGTACACACACCATTTTTGCACTCACCAGCTTAGTCTGCTGGAACTTTAATGCATTCAGACCAAGCACAATCTCGGCTTTATGTAGCTTATCATTAGCCCATTTGTCATCCCTCTATTGATCTGATGCTGAGCTAGCATGGCTAGATAGCTATCATACCAGTGCATTGAAATCTGAGCTAGCATGGCTAAGTAACAAGTGGGTAGAGGGTATACAGTGGCTATCTAGTAGCCCAGTGGTGGATTTAGGTATAGGCGACATGGGCAGCCACCCAGAGTAACATCTTCCCGGAGGTGGCACAGGGTGCCCGCACAAATTTTAGGGGAAATGGTGACATTTGCGAGATCGGTTTTCTATCGCTCATTTGCACGTCATGTGTGTGGGACTCATGGGTCAATTAACCTTGTCGGAGTGGGCGGCCTGATTCTAGTTTGTGAGCTAGGCAGGCTACTGCCTGGGAAGGTCTCCCACTCAGAAGTACGAGATGGCGGGGGGAGATTGACCTCAGGTCTCCCCACTGGAAGTCCGTGGTAGGGGGAGCGGGGGAATCTATCAAATAGAGCACCTCTAACTTTGTACAGTACTAATGCAATTAGTCAATTCTGTCACACTACGAAATGCTACCAAATAAACCGCAATTCATTCATAATACTGTGAATATATAGTTTCACAGACATATTGTTGTTGTTTTTTCACCCAGGGAGCCTTACAAGCTAGAACCACCACTCCGGTACCCTATTCCTCTGTTGTACATTTGTTACATTGTTGATTTTATGGCATCCCTCTGGCTGCAACAAGAGATGGAAAGGCTCTAAAAAATACACTAAAGCAATGGGAAACTGAAAATCCTCAGTGGAAATAGTAACAGCCGTTCTACATGTACCGTGTACATGTACCGTGTACATGTACCAACAACAGCATGATACATTTCCTGCTGACAGCTTCTCCAATTCCAAAACATACTGTAGGAAGTATGCTACTCCCTACTGAATTCTGCCAGTTCGTATGTAGTCTACAAACTTGCTACTGCTAAAGTAGCTATGGCAGTATAGTCTCCCAATCCCCATCCCCAATACACTGTGATTATATATTGTATAGTGTACTGCTAGCTTTGCCAGTATCTGGATTTAAATCCCCACTACACTGTTCTACTTTAAGTTGATACGTGGACAATGAGAGCCCATCCGCCTGTCCGGCTTTTTCCACGAAGACGTCCTTTATTCCTTTATCTGCTATGGTCCAGACAGAGGGAATAGTGGGAAGGAACAGATGAACAGAAGAGCTCTCTATTCTTTGACATCTTGTGGGTCGTCCGACCGCCTGCCCGATCCAATGGGATAATCATAAGCAGACTAGCTTACAATTCTAATAACCTTAATCCGAGGGACTGACAATATCTGCGATAGTACTACAGATGTGGAGTTACATCAGGCTTGTTGCCATGCCACAGAAAATAGTCTAAACACTGATGTGATGTTGCCTGGTTGCAATGCTATTAAGGAGACAATACAGGATAGAGTATCGTACATTTGGCTATTTCAGCATATTTCAAAGATATCATAAAACATAAGCTATAAATAATTTGCAGCATGCTGCTCATGAAATTAGAGCAACTGGCTTTTCTCTTTTTAAACCACTCAGCCTAATTCATGCAATATGATCTTACTATGTGAGGTTCTTCATAATAGTCTTGTAATTCCACGAGCAGAAATATAGCCCTAGGAGTATAGTCATTATTGCAATATGCAAGGAGAAATTACCACATATCAGTTGGATGCCAATGACTACGGGAAAACGGGAATTTCATCATGGGGGTACAGTGTAAATGATGCTTGCTGTAAAAATGACAGACCCAGTTTGAGACCCACCCTTCCTCCTTCCTCTATCATTATAACTACTGATTGTTTTTATAGTGGGCCTGCTGCGTCTACGATAAAATGCTGTATTTACTCTTTCACTGCATACAGTACTCCAACACTCGGTCATATAGTGGCTTCCAACCAGCAGCATCAAAGAGCAACGCATTTTTCTGAAACCCAAGAGACACCAGACACACACACACAGCCAGGGATCTAGCTTTCCTCCTCTTTGTAAAGGATCTCTTTCCTCAGTCTCTCATTATGTGGAGTTCAATCCAATCAGATTCAGATTGCTAGATATAATTATACATGGCTAACAGAGTGAAATGAGTCAATTTTGTTAAACATATGACTACAAACTGACTAATTATTTGAAAGTTTGTTTGTAGGTGTATAATCTTTTTGACATTGATACAGCAAGTGTCAGCATGCTTTAAACTGGTGATTTGCTGCTACAGCTATCCATGCAGTTTACGCTGAGGTGCTGTCCACGGTGCTGAAACTCATGTGGTGGCTAGTTCGATATGTTTTAAATATGACACGTGCATGTTGCAAACTATAATTTGGTTCAACCATTCATAATTTTAACAAAGGAATGAAATGTGTACATGTTGTCTTACATATGCTATTTCTGCATGTTACAATACATAATGCTTACATGAGAAGATGCATCCATCACAAACAACATAGTGTATAGCTAATGGTTTGTGTTTTGATGGTTGTAAGGGTGGTTACGGGTAAGACAACCCTCTCATGAAAAAAGCATTGGCAACGAGCTTCACACACACACACAAACTCTCCCTCTCTCTCTCTGTCTCTCTCTTTCTCTCTCTGACAGTCAAGTGCAGTTGTATTTAATAAAACAAGGCAAAAAAATCCTCAGGGAAAATCCCTCTAATCTTTTCAATCCAATATCCTGTAGTCTGTGGGATGGATATATATCTCCCTGAGAGAGAGGGAGAATGAAAGAGAGTGTGACGAGAGACAAGAGAGGGAGAGAGGGGGGAGAGAGACAGAGAGAGAGAGAGAGTAGTGGTAGTGTTTAAGTGGAAGGAACAGCAGGAAGCAGCTTCCAGACAGACAGAATGACACTTTCAGATCCACAGGGACACCAGGCAGACTGACACACTATCTATCTGCTTCTGCAGCCTCACAGAGGAGCCAAGGATTAATGATTGGATAGGCTGCGACTCTTAAGGTACATTCACAATTTGGACTTGAAATCAGACACTCAACTTTAATAATTTCAATTTTGCTAACGTGTTTTAACGTGTTGCTTTAAAGGACAGTCATCGAACAGTGTATTAGGTACACCAACTTAGGACCGGGCGGAACCCTCTTTGCCTCCAGAACAGCCCGACTTCTTTGGGGCATTCTACAAAGTGTCAGAAACGTTCCAAGACGACAACTCAAGTAAACTGAACTCGCGGTCATGTACGAGGCAATGTTTTTCCTCTCCTCAGTTGTCCAGTGTTGGTTATTGCGTGCCCACTGGAGCCGCTTCTTCTTGTTTTTAGCTGATAGGAGTGGAACCCGGTATGGTGGTCTGCTGCAATAGCCCTTCTGTGACAAGGATCGATGAGTTGTGCGTTCCGAGATACCATTCGGCACACCACTGTTGTACCGCACCTTTATTTGTCTGTTTGTGGCCTGCATGTAAGCTTGCATGATTTTTGCCAGTCTCCTTCGACCTCTCTCATCATTGAGCGTTTTTTGTCAACAGGACTGCTGCTGACTGGATGTGTTTTGTTTGTTGCACCATTCTCAGTAAACCCTAGACACTGTCGTGCGTGAAAAGCCCAGGCCGTTTCTGAGATACTGTATCTGGTGCACCTGGCACCGACGATCATTCCACGCGAAAGTCACTTAGGTCACTCGTTTTGTCCATTATAACATTCAATCGAACAGTAACTGAAAGCCTCAATGCCTGTCTGCCTGCTTTATATAGCAAGCCGCGGTCGCGTGACTCACTGCATGAAGGAGCGATCCATCTTTGTGTAACGTCCAACAAAAGTGATGTATTGTCATTACCAGGTCAGGTTACAGGAGACCACAACCCTACAGATTATCTCTCAACCCCAACAGAGGAGGAGAGTTCTGGGGGGTTTTATGACCCCTCACGCCCCTGGTAAATCTCAGGCCACAGACAAATTCCTTTGTCCTGTTACTATGGAGAACCAGCCTTAGAACATTAAACATGAAATAAAGGGACTTTGGAACAATGGTTTCTGTCAGCCACAATGGTGGTCATGACGATAGATGGAATATGAAAATGTATGTCATTATTGTTTTGTTATTAAAGGTTAATAGATGACATTATTACGAAAACATTGTAATGTGAAGAGGTTTCCTAGTATATGTTTGATGTTTATACATTGTACGTGGTATGGAAAAAATCCAAATCAAAGAGAATGTTTTGGGGAAGATGAAATGTTAAGTTAGTTGTCTAAAATTCGATTTGAATAAAATCTAGACCTTGCCTCATTAACCTGGTACGCCCAGAGAACTACCCTAAAGGCGGTTACGCCCACTTCTGACCCAAGGGTATAGAACCTGTGAGTATAGAATTTACAGCAGGACTATGTGACCCCAGCTGCAGCAGGGTCTAAAAAGTCAACGAACCCAGAACGCAACGCAAGTTTGAGGACAAAGAAATCCTTTTCTACCCAAGCTACAGATGAGTAGCTGTGTCTAAGCGGGTGAATTCAAGTCGAACCACCTAGCCTCCATCTCACATCGAATTGTGGTATCTAAAGGGTTTCATTCCTATGCTGTGAGCTCTGAGCTACAGAGCTGTCTGTCCTCAGGAGACCCCTTCCAGAGCAAAGGGTGAGGGAACATACTCCTAAGCCAAAAAGGACACTGACATCGGGAGGACTCTCAGAGAGGTGCGCCGGAGTAGGGCGTCATTGAACAGCTGAAGGCCTACGCAGAGAATCCTCTGAGATCATCCCCACGTAATTACATCATTATATTCTGACCCATAAGAGTGGCAGTTTGGGGCAAGGCTAGGGTTAGAATAGCATAGCTGACAAATTTACCCAAATGTACATTTCTCTTGTGTACTTTCTTTTTTCTCTCTCGTTTGAAATCCTCATTGTGGGTAACACGCGCCATAGTGTGTTGGCCCGTTATACTAAGTTCTAATCAATAGCCTATAATGTGTTTTGTCTATGTGTATCTTTTAACATAATTTTAGCTTTTTAGTAAATAAATATTTAACTAAGATTTGGAACAATGGTTGGTACGAATTCATTAGTGAGACCCGGGTCCGTGCAGATTCACGGGCTATACGACGTTCAGGAAGAGATTGGTAGAGGCAACTGGTTAATTAGCGGCTGTTGTAAAATCGATAATCTGATATTCAGTGAGTTAATTTGGAAAATAGAAACTCAATAGACTAGTTTTCCCATGGTGCTCCAGGTTAATGAATTAATAATTGCTTGATTCAGTTAATCACGCAATTAGAAACTTGTAATCATTCGATGAGCAACAGTCGTCACATTAACTAATACAACGTCACGACAGTAGCATACAGTTCATTGAATACAGTCGCTTGCGAAAGTATTCACCTCTTTGGCATTTTTCCTATTTTGTTGCCTTACAACCTGGAATTAAAATAAATTTAAAAAAATTGGGGGGGGGGGTTGCATCATTTGATATACACAATATGCCTATCACTTTTAAGATACCATTTTTTTTGTGAAACAAACAAGAAATAAGAAAAAAACAGAAAACTTTCACCCCCTCAAAGTCAATACTTTGTAGAGCCACCTTTTGCAGCAATTACAGCTGCAAGTCTCTTGGGGTATGTCTCTATAAGATTGCACATCTAGCCACTGGGATGTTTGCCCATTCTTCAAGGCAAAACTGCTCCAGCTCCTTCAAGTTGCAGCAATCTTTAAGTCATACCACAGATTTTCAATTGGATAGAGGTCTGGGATTTGTCTAGGCCATTCCAAGACAAACTGTTGCGATAAAGTCCCTCTTTAAATCCAAAAAAGTCAGTTTAGTTGGCGCCATTGATTTCAGTAATCCACTCGTTCAACATGCATACAAACAAATCCAAAAATGTATCTGTAAAGTTCATCCAAGCAAATCAAACGATGTTTCTAATTAATCCTCAGGTAAGCAAATATCTAAATAATCGATAACATTTATAGTATGTTCAATAGGGAAGATAAATAACAAAGAGTGCGCACCTCATTCAACAAGTGCGCAACAAGACTACTTTTCTAATGAGGGACGCCTTGGAAAAACTACAACTACTTGTTAGTTTTTCAAGAAACAAGCCTGAAACCCTGTCTAAAGACGGTTGACATCTAGTGGAAGACATAGGAACTGCAATCCGGGTCCTATCTATTTGTTTTTGCATTGAAATGGCCTGTGACCTAAAAAGAAATCCTCTTGTTTTCGCCTGCCATATCAGTTCTGTTATACTCACAAACATTATTTTAACCGTTTTAGAAACTTTTGAGTGTTTTCTATCCAATGCTACCAATTATATGCATATCCTAGCATCTGGGCCTGAGTAACAGGCAGTTTACTTTGGGCAAGTCAGTCATCCGAACTTCCGAACACTGCCCCCTATCCTTAAGAGGTTTTAAACCACTTGAGTGTTGCTTTAGCAGTATGCTTAGGGTCATTGTCCTGCTGGAAGGTGAACCTCCGTCCTAGTCTCAAATCTCTGGAAGACTGAAACAGGTTTCCCTCAAGAATATTTAGTGCCATCCATCATTCCTTCAATTCTGACCAGTTTCCCAGTCCCTGCCTATGAAAAACATCCCAACAGCATGATGCTGACACCACCATGTTTCACTGTGGGGATGGTGGTCTCTGGTTGAAGGGAGGTGTTGGGTTTGCGCCAGACATAACATTTTCCTTGATGGACAAAAAGCTCAATTTTAGTCTCATCTATCCAGAGTACCTTCTTCCATATGTTTGGGGAGTCTCCCACATGCCTTTCGCCGAACACCAAACGTGTTTGCTTATTTTTTTCTTTAAGCAATGGCTTTTTTCTGTCCACTCTCCCATAAAGCCCAGCTCTGTGGAGTGTACGGCTTAAAGTGGTCCTATGGACAGATACTCCAATATCTGCAGTGGAGCTTTGCAGCTCCTTCAGCGTTATCTTTGGTCTCTTTGTTGCCTCTCTGATTAATGCCCTCCTTGCCTGGTCCGTGAGTTTTGGATGGCGGCCCTCTCTTGGCAGGTTTGTTGTGGTGCCATATTCTTTCCATTTTTTAATCATGAATTTAATGGTGCTCCGTTCAAAGTTTCTGATATTTTTTTAGAACCCAACCCTAATCTGTAGTTCTCCACAACTTTGTCCTTGACCTGTTTGGGGAGCTCCTTGGTCTTCATGGTGCTGCTTTCTTGGTGGTGCCCCTTGCCTAGTGGTGTTGCAGTCTCTGGGGCCTTTCAGAACGTGTGTACATATACTGAGATCATGTGACAGTTCATGTGACACTTAAATAACGTCCACCTGTGTGCAATCTAACTAATTATGTGACTTCTGAAGGTAATTGGTTGCACCAGATCTTATTTAGGGGCATCATAGCAAAGGGGGTGAATAGACATTCACACACCACTTTTCTGTTTGTATTTAATTTTTTTATTTTTAAATAAGTATTTTTTCTTATTTCACTTCACCAATTTGGACTATTTTGTGTATGTCTATTACATTAAATCCAAATAAAAATCAATTTGAATTACAGGTTGTAATTCAACAAAGGGGGTGAATAATTTTGCAAGGCAGTGTAGCTACTATATAATTAAAATACAAATACAAACACTAGAAAGAGCTCTCCTGATTTAAAATGGGCAGTACGCAGACAAAGCCTCCCAAATGGCACCCTATTCCCTATATAGTGCACTACTGTTAAGCAGAGCCCTATTAGCCCTGGTCAAAAGTAGTGCACTATAAAGGGATCAGGGTGCTAATAGGGATGCAGAAAACAATACTGTAGTGGGGTGTTGTTTGATGTTTTGTTGTTCTACATTCACCCGGCCTGTTTAATGATAAGCAAATGTACGATGACAAACACATTGATTCTATTTCATTATGATGGAATGTGGAGTTGTGTGGTCCAAGGATGCATCCTAAATGGCACCGTCTTCCCTTTATAGTGCAGTACATATGGGCCTTGGTCAAAAGTGGTGCGCTATAAAGGGAATAGTAGTGTACCGTTTGGGACGCACGACTAGTGTCCATGTGATTTCTCCAATGAACGATGAAAGGGCTAAATCTGACAACTTATCGTTCGGGCAGGTTACAGACCAGTGCATTTAAATAATTGTTCCGCAGACCGACCAAACAAAAGAGATTGTGTGTGTGTGTGTGTGTGTTTCTGTGACGCAGTTTAGCCAAATCCTGTAATCCTTTCATCTGATCAAAGTAATAGAAAAGCTTTTAAATTATTTAACAGAAAGGTACAAATTTAGGATTTCTAAATACTAGCCAATTGTGGAGACAATGTCTTTCCTGTAATGTCAACGTACAAAGAAACGATCTCCAGAGTCTTCTTGTTAGAAGCATGAAGCACAGTAGAAGGCAGACTTCACTGCTAGATCAGTATTCCATTAGCCTGGAATTCAAACTAATCCATTTGATATAGTGACATAGTGCAGCAGTTCAATCCCCCATTCCGCCAGTCACTTTCTCTGCTGTATCCCTCTCCTTTATCTCCCCATTTCATATTCTGATTTATATTATCTCTGTCATTGCAAAACTTTAACATACCCAAAGACGTATATTTACAGTGAAACAATTGTTTAACAGAGATGATCAGTTTGGAATCAAGGCAAATGTTCCCTTTCCCTCAGTCACAGCTCTATTTCTTAATGAAAGTGATATAAAGCCACATTATGTAATACATTTTGAGAACATAAGGCCCTTTGGACATAAATGGGACCCCAAAAATTCACCATCATATTACGACTTAAAATGGATTGGATGCTTTGATGATAGCTAGCAGTGTAATGTACGAAAATAGCCTCTGTTTGGCCAAGAATAATTTGGCACAGACAGTCTATTCTAACTCCCCTCCCTCCCTTTCACTCTCCTTTCAAGCCCCGACTGGATTTAATCCATCTATGCACTATATTCAAGAGGTGCTTCCCTCTTTGGGACAAAAGCATTTGTCAAAATGTAAATCTGTCCAAAAAAAATCACTTCACAAAGCACCTTGGGAACCACTATTTGCTAACAGCCCTCTTAAGCTAACACTACCATCTGTTTAGCTAACACTACCATCTGTTTAGCTAACAGTACCATCTTACGGTTCGCTAACAGTACTATCTCATGTTTAGCTAACAGTACCATCTCACATTTAGCTAACAGTACCATCTCATGTTTAGCTAACAGTACCATCTGATGAGCTAACAGTACCATCTGATTAGCTAACAGTACCATCTGATGAGCTAACAGTACCATCTGATTAGCTAACAGTACCATCTGATTAGCTAACAGTACCATCTCATGTTTAGCTAACAGTACCATCTCATGTTTAGCTAACAGTACCATCTGATTAGCTAACAGTACCATCTGATGAGCTAACAGTACCATCTGATTAGCTAACAGTACCATCTGATTAGCTAACATTACCATCTGATTAGCTAACATTACCATCTGATTAGCTAACAGTACCATCTGTTTACCTAACAGTACCATCTGTTTAGTGATTTGTGACACATTTCAATTTTATTGCAGAGGTGTTGTTGTCTTTCTGTGAGAATTATATGAAGCTAGCCCATCAAATTTTAACATCCTGTTTTTCTAAATGGTACTGTTAGCTAAACGGATGTTCTAGTTGTCCTCTGGTCCATTTGATATGTTACGAATTCCAATTCACAGAATACGTTACGAATTTGTAAGTGCTTAAGATCCCGGACTGCATCTTAATAGACAGTTGTGCTTTGCCAGTGATGGTTTTGCAGCACATATGTACGTTGGATTAATTATATTTTCACTGAAACATTGTTTCCCCACACAATACTTTCTCAGGCTGATAATCCTCTTAAATGTAAAGTCCCCTATTTAGGGGACCTGTGTGGTCGTGGTACCAGATCCAACAGATATCTTTGCTTATAAATCGATCTGTGGTCATTGTAGACCGAAATGGCTTCCATTGAGCGATAGCCCTGGACACAGTAGTATATTTTTTTAGCCTGTGTGCTGTAGGATGTTAAATCTGAAACCACTTGAAGCTGGGATGTACCTACTAGCATTTCATTGGCTCTTCCTTATTGTCCATCAAATCCTGGCTGAACTTCACGTCACAGCCACTGACAAAGCACATGCCTGCATTCCTTACATTGTAGCGCAGCAGGATAAAGTGTTTTCATCACTGTAGCACATTCAGAGATTTTAAACAAAAAACACTTTCTGTTTGTCATAGATTGACAACATTCATATGAGATGAACGGTGAGTTCCTACCGAGTCCAGGAAGCCAAGCTAGAGCTCTGTGTGACATTCACAGAGATGGGGGCAGATGTTTTGATCAACAGAGACCTTTAGAAAATATGCACAGTTTCTCTAACACTAAATATACAAATATGTATTTTACAGTTACAAGGAAGTTGAAATCTTAGTAATTTTTAAATTTGTAATTTGATTATACTATATTTGTAAACTAGGAAATACATTACATCAAATATAGCATATTTTATCATATTTGAACTGTGTACTTGTATCCTCAAAAGTGACTGCACCTCAGCAATTTATAACTATTTTTCCCAGAAAGGTGAGATGTTAATCTTTCTTGGAGTATGCAGCATTACTAGTTATTGTTTATGGCCCTGTCATGATAAATAATAACTTTTGGGGATTACGTAGATTACATTTTCAATTACATTTAACTGGTTTTAACACACACACTTTTTTTCACCTTTATTTAACCAGGTAGGCTAGTTGAGAACAAGTTCTCATTTGCAACTGCGACCTGGCCAAGATAAAGCAAAGCAATTCGACACATACAACAACACAGAGGTACACATGGAATAAACAAAACATACAGTCAAAAATACAGTGGAACAAAATAAAACAAAAAGAGTATATACAGTGAGTGCAAATGAGGTAAGTTAAGGAAATAAATAGGCCTTGGTGGCGAAGTAATTACAATATAGCAATTAAACACTGGAATGGTAGATCGGCAGAAGATGAATGTGCAGGTAGAGATACTGGGGTGCAAAGGAGCAAAATAAATAAATACAGTATGGGGATGAGGTAGGTAGATAGATGGGCTGTTTACAGATAGGCTAAGTACAGGTGCAGTGATCTGTAAACTGCTCTGACAGCTGGTGCTTAAAGCTAGTGAGGGAAATGTGAGTCTCCAGCTTCAGAGATTTTTGCAATTTGTTCCAGTCATGGGCAGCAGAGAACTGGAAGGAAAGACGACCAAAGGAGGAATTGGCTTTGGGGGTGTCCAGTGAGATATACCCGCTGGAGTTATTGCTACGAGTGGGTGCTGCTAAGGTGACCAGTGAGCTGAGATAAGGCGGGGCTTTACCTAGCAGAGACTTGTAGATAACCTGTAGCCAGTGGGTTTGGTGACGAGTATGAAGCGAGGGCCAACCAACGAGAGCATACAGGTCGCAGTGGTGGGTAGTGTATGGGGCTTTGGTGACAAAACGAATGGCACTGTGATAGACTGCATCCAGTTTGTTGAGTAGAGTGTTGGAGGCTATTTTATAGATGACATCACCGAAGTCGAGGATCGGTAGGATGGTCAGTTTTACGAGGGTATGTTTGGCAGCATGAGTGAAGGAGGCTTTGTTGCGATATAGGAAGCCGATTCTAGATTTAATTTTGGATTGGAGATGCTTAATGTGAGTCTCGAAGGTGGGTTTACAGTCTAACCAGACACCCAGGTATTTGTAGTTGTCCACGTATTCTAAGTCAGAGCCGTCCAGAGTAGTGATGCTGGACGGGCGAGCAGGTGCGGGCAGTGATCGATTGAAAAGCATGCATTTAGTTTTACTTGTGTTTAAGAGCAGTTGGAGGCCACAGAAGGAGAGTTGTATGGCATTGAAGCTCATCTGGAGGTTAGTTAACACAGTGTCCAAGGAGGGGCCAGAAGTATACAGAATGGTGTCATCTGCGTAGAGGTGGATCAGAGAATCACCAGCAGCAAGAGCAACATCATTGATGTATACAGAAAAGAGAGTCGGCCCGAGAATTGAACCCTGTGGCACACCCATAGAGACTGTCAGAGGTCCAGACAACAGGCCCTCCGATGTGACACACTGAACTCTATCAGAGAAGTAGTTGGTAAAGCAGGCGAGGCAATCATTTGAGAAACCAAGGCTGTCGAGTCTGCCAATAAGAATGTTGTGATTGACAGAGTCGAAAGCCTTGGCCAGGTCGACGAATACGGCTGCACAGTAATGTCTCTTATCGATGGCGGTTATGATGTCGTTTAGAACCTTGAGCGTGGCTGAGGTGCACCCATGACCAGCTCTGAAACCAGATTGCATAGCAGAGAAGGTATGGGGGGATTCGAAATGGTCAGAGATCTGTTTGTTAACTTGGCTTTCGAAGACCTTAGAAAGACAGGGTAGGATAGATATAGGTCTGTAGCAGTTTGGGTCTAGAGTGTCACCCCCTTTGAAGAGAGGGATGACCGCGGCAGCTTTCCAATCTTTGGGAATCTCAGACGATACGAAAGAGAGGTTGAACAGGCTAGTAATAGGGGTTGCAACAATGTTGGCAGATAATTTTAGAAAGAGAGGGTCCAGATTGTCTTGCCCGGCTGATTTGTAGGGGTCCAGATGTTGCAGCTCTTTCAGAACATTGGCTATCTGGATTTGAGTGAAGGAGAAATGGTGGGGGCTTTGGCGGGTTGCTGTGGAGGGTGCCGGGCAGTTGACCGAGGTAGGGGTAGCCATGTGGAAAGCATGGCCAGCCGTAGAGAAAAGATTATTGAAATTCTCAATTATAGTGGATTTATCGGTGGTGACAGTGTTTCCTAGCCTCAGAGCAGTGGGCAGCTGAAAGGAGGTGCTCTTATTCTCCATGGACTTTACAGTGTCCCAGAACTTTTTTGAGTTAGTACTACAGGATGCAAATTTCTGTTTGAAAAAGCTTTCCTTAGCTTTTCTAACTGCCTGTGTATATTTGTTCCTAACTTCCCTGGAAAGTTGTATATCACGGGGGCTATTCGATGTTAATGCAGAACGCCACAGGATGTTTTTGTGCTGGTCAAAGGCAGACAGGTCTGGCATGAACCAAGGACTATATCTATTCCTAGTTCTACATTTTTTGAGAGGGGCATGCTTATTTAAGATGGTGAGGAAGGCACTTTTAAAGAATAGCCAGGCATCATCTACTGACGGGATGAGGTCAATGTCATTCCAGGATACCCCGGCCAGGTCGATTAGAAAGGCCTGCTCGCAGAAGTGTTTCAGGGAGCGTTTGACAGTGATGAGGGGTGGTCGTTTGGTCGCAGACCCATTACGGATGCAGGCAATGAGGCAGTGATCGCTGAGATCTTGACTGAAAACAGCAGAGGTGTATTTGGAGGGTGAATTAGTTAGGATGACATCTATGAGGGTGCCCGTGTTCACTGATTTGGGGTTGTACCTGGTAGGTTCATTGATAATTTGTGTGAGATTGAGGGCATCAAGCTTAGTTTGTAGGATGGCCGGGGTATTAAGCATGTCCCAGTTTAGGTCACCTAGTAGCACGAGCTCAGAAGATAGATGGGGGGCAATCAGTTCACATATAGTATCGAGGGCAGAGCTGGGGGCAGAGGGAGGTCTATAGCAAGCGGCAACAGTGAGAGACTTGTTTCTGGAAAGGTGAATTTTTAGAAGGAGAAGCTCAAATTGTTTGGGTACAGACTTAGAAAGTAATACAGAACTCTGCAGGCTGTCTTTGCAGTAGATTGCAACACCACCCCCTTTGGCAGTTCTATCTTGGTGGAAAACGTTATAGTTAGCAATGGAGATTTCAGGGTTTTTGGTGGTTTTCATAAGCCAGGATTCAGATACGGCTAAGACATCTGGGTTGGCAGAGTGTGCTAAAGCAGTGAGTAAAACAAACTTAGGGAGTAGGCTTCTAATGTTAACATGCATGAAACCAAGGCTTTTACGTTTACGGAAGTCAACAAATGAGAGCACCTTGGGGGTTGGGAGTGGAGCTAGGCACTGCAGGACCTGGATTAACCTCCACATCAACAGAGGAACAGAGGAGAAGTAGGATATGGGTCCGGCTAAAGACTGTACGAACTGGCCGTCTAGCACGTTCAGAACAGAGAGTAAAAGGAGCAGGTTTCTGGGCACGATAGCATAGATTCAAGGCATAGTGTACAGACAAAGATAAGGTAGGATGTGAATACATCGGAGGTAAACCTGGGCATTGAGTAATGAAGAGAGAGATATAGTCTCTAGAGATGTTTAAACCAGGTGATGTCATCGCATATGTAGGAGGTGGAACAACATGGTTGGTTGAGGCATAATGAGCAGGGCTAGAGGCTCTACAGTGAAATAAGACAGTAATCACTGACCAAGAAAGCTAAGGTAACTGAGCTAAACGACTACCGCCCCGTAGCACTCACATCCGTCATCATGAAGTGCTTTGAGAGACTAGTCAAGGACCATATCACCTCCACCCTACCTGACACCCTAGACCCACTCCAATTTGCTTACCGCCCAAATAGGTCCACAGACGATGCAATCTCAACCACACTGCACACTGCCCTAACCCATCTGGACAAGAGGAATACCTATGTGAGAATGCTGTTCATCGACTACAGCTCGGCATTCAACACCATAGTACCCTCCAAGCTCGTCATCAAGCTCGAGACCCTGGGTCTCGACCCCGCCCTGTGCAACTGGGTAGTGGACTTCCTGACGGGCCGCCCCCAGGTGGTGAGGGTAGGCAACAACATCTCCCCGCTGATCCTCAACACTGGGGCCCCACAAGGGTGCGTTCTGAGCCCTCTCCTGTACTCCCTGTTCACCCACGACTGCGTGGCCATGCACGCCTCCAACTCAATCATCAAGTTTGCGGACGACACAACAGTGGTAGGCTTGATCACCAACAACGACGAGACGGCCTACAGGGAGGAGGTGAGGGCCCTCGGAGTGTGGTGTCAGGAAAATAACCTCACACTCAACGTCAACAAAACTAAGGAGATGATTGTGGACTTCAGGAAACAGCAGAGGGAACACCCCCATCCACATCGATGGAACAGTAGTGGAGAGGGTAGCAAGTTTTAAGTTCCTCGGCATACACATCACAGACAAACTGAATTGGTCCACTCACACAGACAGCATCGTGAGGAAGGCGCAGCAGCGCCTCTTCAACCTCAGGAGGCTGAAGAAATTCGGCTTGTCACCAAAAGCACTCACAAACTTCTACAGATGCACAATCGAGAGCATCCTGGCGGGCTGTATCACCGCCTGGTATGGCAACTGCACCGCCCTCAACCGTAAGGCTCTCCAGAGGGTAGTGAGGTCTGCACAACGCATCACCGGGGGCAAACTACCTGCCCTCCAGGACACCTACACCACCCGATGCTACAGGAAGGCCATAAAGATCATCAAGGACATCAACCACCCGAGCCACTGCCTGTTCACCCCGCTGTTATCCAGAAGGCGAGGTCAGTACAGGTGCATCAAAGCTGGGACCGAGAGACTGAAAAACAGCTTCTATCTCAAGGCCATCAGACTGTTAAACAGCCACCACTAACATTGAGTGGCTACTGCCAACACACTGTCAATGACACTGACTCTACTCCAGCCACTTTAATAATGGGAATTGATGGGAAATGATGTAAATATATCACTAGCCACTTTAAACAATGCTACCTTATATAATGTTACCTACCCTACATTATTCATCTCATATGCATACGTAGATACTGTACTCTATATCATCGACTGCATCCTTATGTAATACATGTATCACTAGCCACTTTAACTATGCCACTTGGTTTACATACTCATCTCATATGTATATACTGTACTCGATATCATCTACTGTATCTTGCCTATGCTGCTCTGTACCATCACTCATTCATATATCCTTATGTACATATTCTTTATCCCCTTACACTGTGTATAAGACAGTAGTTTTTTGGAATTGTTAGTTAGATTACTTGTTCGTTATTACTGCATTGTCGGAACTGGAAGCACAAGCATTTCGCTACACTCGCATTAACATCTGCTAACCATGTGTATGTGACAAATAAAATTTGATTTGATTTGATTTGATTTGGACAGTAATGGACAAGGCATATTGATATTAGAGAGAGGCATGCGTAGCCAAGTGAACATATGGGTCCAGTGAGTGGTTGGGCTGGCTGGGGACACGGCGATTCAGAGAGTTAGCAGGCTAACAAGCTAACAGTTAGTAGACCGGAGCTAAACAAGCTAGCAGCTAGTGGACCAGGGCAAGCTAGCAGTTAGCAGGCCGGGTTAGCAAGCAAGCAGTTAGCATGGGCTAGCAGTTAGTAGACCAGTGCAAGCTAGCAGTTAGCAGTTAGCAGACCGGGTTAGCAAGCAAGCAGTTAGCAAGGGCTAGCAGTTAGCAGACCGGGCAGGCAAGCTAGCGGTTAGCAGACCAGGGCCCGGCAGTTTAGCAGTTAGCAGACCGGGTTAGCAAGCAAGCAGATAGCAGGGGCTAGAAAGTTAGCCTTTGGGGGGGGTCACGACGGGGGTAAGTCTGTTTTTGCCCCTTCGTGCGGTTACGTCGATAGACCAGTCGTGGAATTAGTAGGGTTCCAAGTAGCTCTAGGTAGCTAGCAGGCCGATATTGTAGCCCAGGGGTATGCTTCGGTGGTAGCACAGGAGCCCTGGCCAGGCTAGCTTCAAGCTAAATTGGTGCTTGCTCTAGGATGGAAACGCTAGCCAGGAGTAGTCATCCGGGATTGCGGTTAGCTAGTTGTGAAGATCCAGATCAAAATGTTCAGTTTGTGGTAGGAATCCGGGGATAAAAATAACAGGTCTGTTATGCTCTGGTTAGAGTCACGTTGTTCGAACTGGCGAGAGCTTTCAGAGCTGAAGGTTAGCTGATGACCACTGGCAATGGTTTGCTGACTGATATCGGGTAGTTAGCTGGCTAGCTTCAGTTGAGGGATTCCAGATCCGAAGTAAATATAAATACTTTAGGGAAAAAAAGCAGATCCACACCACATTGGGTTGCAGGAGAGTATTTAGATGATGAGGTTTAGCAAAACATTTTAAAGGATATGCGACGAAAAATATGTAAAACAATATATACAAGGGACACGACAGGACAAAGACGTCTGACTGCTACGCCATCTTAACCACACACACCCACACACACCTCCTACCCCCCAATCTGTGTCATGTTATAAAACAGAGACAATGAAAGCCTAATGATGCATAATGATATTAGTTGATGTACAAGAGCCTAGCTTGGGTTGTCATCACACTTCTTCTAAGTGTAAAAAAAGTGTAAAACTGTCAAAAAACTGTAAAACTGTCAATTACATAATAATCCATGCCTTCTGGGAATGCTATAAGGTCCAAAAGTTATGGGTGGAGTTAGAAAGTTGGATGTCAGAAGTATGACAATGTAAATTTCCTGTTAATCTATCTGTCTGCATATTTCAAGACATGGCATATGAGGGTGCTGTGAGATACCCGATGGGTTGTAGGATACTTTCTCATAAATCATTTTGAATAAAAATGGATATCAACCAATCCTCTATCGGTAACACAATTGAAAGGTCAAATGCTTTATTATCTAAATGTTGAAAGTGTGTGGGCGATGGAGAGAAAGAAAATGGTCCAGTTTGAGGACATGTGGCAGAGAGTGATGGAGATGGGTGTGTGAGCAGGTGGATCTGGGCAGGTGTGATGTCATTGATGTCTCTGTGTGTTTGTATGCTGTTGGTATGTGTATGTTGTGTATTGTTAGATTTTTTAATTAAATCTTTTTTATTCTTATATGCCATTTTCGTATTCTTTATAGCTGACATCATGGTGGGGTGACACATTTGAATTTGATTGCCGAGGGGCGGGGCTCTGGCAGGCGGGGGAGGGGCCATATTGTGAGTGAGTGACACAGGGAGCAGAATGGACGGATGGGAAGATGAAAAACAGCAACCAACCAAGCCAACTCGCTTATTTCTCATCACATATGATTACGTAGTACCTGTCTTGACTGCATCAAACCGAGAGAAGCTAGTTAAGCCAGCTAACTTTAGCTAGCTAGGTTAATTGAGGCTCCAGTGCGTGCGCTTTCTCATTCTACAGTTACAAAGAAAAACAATCAGAATATTAAGTAGCAGACTACCTGTCGGCTCTTGGCCGTTGTAGCCTATCCTTCTCCTTTAACTTTTAATTCAGTCATTTTTATTTCATTAACCATTGATTAAATGTCTCCTAACTTTTGCCACACACTGAAGCTCTATGACTGTAGCCTACTGCCACTTTGATGACTTATGATTGGACAACAACAACATGCTAAACACACCATGCTCCACTCTTGTGAAAAGCAAAAGCAAATTATAACATTCTCTCTCTATACTTTTTATTTGAACTTCATTTAACTTGGCAAGTCAGTTAAGAACAAATTCTTATTTACAATGACGGCCTACACCGGCCAAACCTGGACGATGCTGGGCCAATTGTACGCCATAGTGACGCCTCTAGCACTGAGATGCAGTGCATTAGACCGCTGCGCCACTCGGGAGCCGATTACAACTGTAGCTTTCGGATATGTACGGCCCCTTCCGGACAAGTCAGTTAAAATTACACATATACAAGTCCTGTGACAGTCATATCAGATCTAACCCAGACCTGTGACAGTCATATCAGATTCCACCCAGACCTGTGACAGTCATATCAGATCCGACCCAGACCTGTGACATTATTTAGAATTCTAGATCTAGACCTGCTCCGGTCCCGGAACGGGTTTCGGGTAGTCGGGTACAGGTGGATCCGTGAAGACCTCTACCCTGCTGTGAATATTACAACAGGCTTTTACTGTGATTGTTTGTTGACTGTTGAGAAGAGTGGAGAGAGAGAGAGCGGGAGCGGGAGCTGGAGAGAGAGAGAGGCATGGTCTAGTTCTAGGATTTCACCCACTTCATCAGTACTACATTTGTATGATTTCCTTTCTAAACAATTGATTGATATGAAATATGAAATGTTTACTGTGATGTAAATATTTAGACCTAAATTATATACTTCCTCTCTCGTGAAAGAGGTCTAGTTAAATAAAGGCTATATAAATTTTGTCCATTAAAAAAACATCAAACTGATCAGAAATACAGTGTAGACATTGTTAATGTTGCAAATGACTATTGTAGCTGGAAACGGCTGATTATTTATGGAATATCTACAGAGGCCCTTTACCAATGGCACGTTGTGTTAGCTAATCTAAGTTTATCATTTTAAAAGGCTAATTGATCATTAGATAACCCTTTTGCCATTATGTTAGCACAGCTGAAAATTGTTGTGCTGATTAAAAGAAGCAATAAAACTGACCTTCTTTAGACTAGTTGAGTATCTGGAGCATCAGCATTTGTGGGTTCGATTACAGGCTCAAAATGGCCAGAAACAAATAACTTTCTTCTGAAACTCGTCAGTCCATTCTTGTTCTAAAAAATGTAGGCTATTCCATGCGAGAAACTAAAGATCTCGTACAACGCTGTGTACTACTCCCTTCACAGAACAGCGCAAACTGGCTCTAACCAGAATAGAAAGAGGAG
Organism: Oncorhynchus tshawytscha; assembly: GCF_018296145.1. Taxonomy (NCBI): domain Eukaryota; kingdom Metazoa; phylum Chordata; class Actinopteri; order Salmoniformes; family Salmonidae; genus Oncorhynchus; species Oncorhynchus tshawytscha. Next base: position 30,994,210 of record NC_056453.1, read on the forward strand.
TGGGAGGCCCCGGTGCACAACTGAGCAAGACGACAAGTCCAATAGAGTGTCTAGTTTGAGAAACAGACATCTCACAAGTCCTCAACTGGCAGCCTCATTAATTAGTACCCGCAAAACACCAGTCTCACCATCAACGGTGAAGAGGCGACTCCGGGATGCTGGCCTTCTAGGCAGAGTTGCAAAGAAAAATCTATGTCTCATACTGGCCAATGAAAAGAAAAGATTAAGATGGGCAAAATAACACAGACAATGGACAGAGGAAGATTGGAAAAAAAGTGTTATGGACAGACGACTCTAAGTTTGAGCTGTTCGGATCACAAAGAAGAGCATTCATGAGACGTAGAAAAAATGAAAAGATGCTGGAGGAGTGCTTGACACCATCTGTCAAGCATGGTGGAGGCAATGTGATGATCTGGGATTGCTTTGTTGGTGGTAAAGTGGGAGATTTGTACAGGGTAAAAGGGATCTTGAAGAAGGAAGGCTGTCACTCCATTTTGCATCGCCATGCCATACCCTGTGGACAGCACTTAATTGGAGCCAATTTCCTCCTACAACAGGACAATGACCCAAAGCACAGCTCCAAACTATGCAATAACTATTTAGGGAAGAAGCAGTCAGCTGGTATTCTGTCTATAATGGAGTGGCCAGCACAGTCACCCGGATCTCAAAACTATTAAGCTGTTGTGGGAGCAGCTTGACCTTTTGGTACGTAAGAAGGGCCCATCAAGCCAATCCAACTTCAGGAAGCATGGGGTGAAATATCTTCAGATTAGCTCAACAAATTGACAACTAGAAGGTCTGCAAGGCTGTAATTGCTGCAAATGAAGGATTCTTTGAACAAAGCAAAGTTTGAATGACACAATTATTATTTAAATTAGAAATCATTATTTATAACTGTGTCAATGTCTTGACTACATTTCCTATTCATTTTGCTCCTCATTTCATGTATATTTTCATGGAAAACAAGGAAATGTCTAAGTAACCCCAAACTTTTGAATGGTAGTGCATATACTGTACATGACAGTAATGTATGGAGGATACATGTAAATTATGTTTACACACCTTTTTAATGTGTAGTATTTTCACACATATACTGTAGCTCTAAATGTCATGTTAGCATATACACTGCCTGCCACCATCATCATCTTGATAATTGTTTGGCCTTTTTAACACCTTCTTTACCACATACATCTTTCTCAATTAGAGTATTTTTACAGCATTATTTGTCTTGACAAGTTGTTGATAGCCAACTACTTTTATGCCAAAGTCACATGGACTAAATATAGACAGACAGCTACTCTACCCGCCTCCTTCTTCCTTCTCTCTCCCAAACCCCGCCCCGCTTTTTTTTTCTGTTCCCCCTCTCCTATCCTCCCTTTTCTTTATCCTCTTTCCCTCCCCTCGCCTCTCCCCTTTACTGTCTCCAACTCCTATCTTCACTGTAGGGAAGTATGTCACCACACCTAGGTTGGACAGAATTGGGTTACCACGTGGACAAGCTGCTGTGCTGCTTCAGAAAGAAAGCCAAAACCACAGCATACTGTCTGCCAGAATGAATAACTGCAGAGGAAAGATTTCATTGTGGCACAACATGTTGTAGGCAACCTTAAAACAGATTGCATTATGCTAATATGACATTGCATTATGTTAATATGACATGGCAAATGATCAGTCTTTTCTCCTATGGTCCTATGGTCAATGGTTTGTGCACGATCCCAAAAAGCCATGAAAGCTGTGTATTTTTTTCATCAGTCAGTATTATGGCCATGTGCTATCCTTATGGATTTCAATATAATGAAGTACAGTTTCTGCCTATAGTATATCACATCATATCAATGAGGTAGCTAACCAAAATTATAAGTGTACCCAATCTTACGAAAACCTAGAGTTTATGGCCCCAAAGAGACAGCAAACCAAGATTTGGGTTGAGCTTCAATCTTGCTCCTCAATACCACCATCAACCATCCCACAATCACCACCACCATCATCCACTCCATTGTACTACCAGTGCCCATCCCACCATCACCACCACCACCACCATCATCCACTCTATTGTACTGCCAGTGTCCATCCCACCATCACCACCACCATCATCCACTCCATCATACTACCAGTGTCCATCCCACCATCACCACCACCCTCATCCATTCCATCATACTACCAGTGTCCATCCCACCATCACCACCACCATCATCCACTCCATTGTACTACCAGTGTCCATCCCACCATCACCACCACCCTCATCCATTCCATTGTACTACCAGCGTCCATCCCACCATCACCACCACCATCATCCACTCCATCGTACTACCAGTGTCCCTCCCACCATCACCACCACCATCATCCACTCCATCATACTACCAGCATCCATCCATCCCACCATCACCACCACCATCATCCACTCCATCCTACTACCAGCGTCCATCCATCCCACCATCACCACCACATCCTACTACCAGCGTCCATCCCACCATCAAAATCATGATAAGTTTAGATCATGAATTATAAATCCCTCAGATCTAACAAAGACCGCTGAGTCTATGTGCAGTCAAAAACACGATTTTCCTTTGTTTTATATATATTTCCACACTATGAGGTTGGAATTATACTGTGAAATTGTGAAAAATATGATAACGTCCTTTTAGTGTAAGAGCTGTTTAAAAAGACTGCCTGAAATTTCAGTCTGTCGTGGTGGAATGGAGTATTGGTCTTCCATGGTGACATCACCAGGTGGTAAGTTGGTTAATAGACCAATAAGAAAGAGTTCCAAACGTCTCTGCCAATAACAGCTGGTTTCCAGTGTTCCCCTCCTCACTCAGACCACTCCCAGACAGCCCTAGCAAAATTCTACTTTGAGAAATGTGTCTTTGCTAAGAAGCAATTTTTTTAAACCATTGTAATTTAAAACAATAAAAGATTGGTACTTAATTGTTACAAAGAAAGGATTTGATACTAACATAAAAACAGCTGCATTGGCCCTTTCAGATTGGCTGCCTGGTTGAGTTCCTTTAGGCCTAAAGCAGCCATTTCTCTCTCAATATCAAATCATTTCCAGGGGTAGAAATTAAGGCCTACATTACTGTGATTTTTTTTTCAATTAAAATTGTCAAAAAGAAACAAAAATAGCTTCTTAGTAAATAACAATTTCTCAAGCAAGAATATTTCTAGGACTTCTGGAAGTGGTCTGAGTGGGGAGGAGATTATGGAAAACGAGTTGTTATATTGGCAGAGAAGTTTGGAACTCTTTTCTTTTAAGTCTATTAAATCATTTAACCAACAAGATCTCCTGGTTTTACCAATTTGACTTCGGATTTGAATGTTTATCCACGTTTCTTCAAACGTCAAATTTCGTTTTTGACACCGTGGCTTGACTCCTCCTTCTCAAAACCCATTGGAGGAGAACGTCAGTGGAGAGGGACCTCTGGCTTTCTCATCCAATTGGTTTTGAGAAGGAGGCAAGGAGAGAGGAGAGAGGACGGGAGGAATTTGTCATTGAGATTCTTCCATATTCTATTTCTATTGTTTCATACCTCTGACGGTACATCATGACATTTGGATAGCTCAAGAAAGAATAGCTGCCTGGTGTCTATATGTTCGTACGCAGCACAGGAAGAACTGGAAGAAGGTTCCTCTCAGGACAGTGGCAGCTATGATCCGTTCTCAATGTATTCTCACTCTGTCTTCCACTCTCCTTACCAGGATTATTATTCTCCCGACATCTGACATGCACACATAGCACTGCACGCAAGCACACACGCACACGGCACAGTACCTCACTGTGTTCTGCACATGCATGAACAATGGAGCAATTGCAGAATACTGTAGTCAAGCCTAGTGAGGCAGTGTCTTTATACACAAAAGCATAGAGGGACACTCACACACAATGGAATGGAAAACACAGTGAGATGTTAAGGTAACATGTATTTGTAGGTCATTTTAGTCACTCATCATCTGTCATTCAACGTATATATATATATATATATGTATATATATGAAACGTTCTACTGTAGAATACACCATCATGGGAGTATCAGCATAAACCATCTCCCAAAATCAATAGAGGAGTCTTCCAAAGTTGCGTCTGAGAGAAGGTTACTGTTTGGGTTCCCACCCTGTGTCTGCTATTCCAGACATATTCTAAATGAGACCATGTTGCCTACCATGGAGCTACATGCACAAGTAATGTACGAATGTACGAAATTGTCTATATCATAATGGGAGCATCAGCATTATTTAAAAACTATATTTAACCTTTGTTTAACTAGGCAAGTCAGTTAAAAACAAATTCTTATTTACTATGATGGCCTACCGGGGAACAGTGGGTTAACTGCCTTGTTCAGGGACAGAACAACAGATTTTTACCTTGTCAGCTCAGAGATTCGATTCAGCAACCTTTCAGTTACTGGCCCAACGCTCTAACCACTAGGATACGTGCCTCTCCTGTGCCACTGAACCAAAGGAGCCCCTAAATGATGGTTCCTATTTGTATTTCCACCCTGTGAGACTGCTCTCGTCAGGGCTAATATTGCTCTTAGGCTACACTCCTCCAGGAGTCAGTTTCATATTTCTGTTCAAGCCCACATAATAAGTACCAGCAATGGAATACAGTGTCTGCTCTGAGAATAATTGAAGAGAAGAATATAACTAATGTGGCATGAAGTAGCAGGTGTCTCACTGCAGGGGAATACAGAAATTAAGATTAGGTGTCAGTCCCTATGGGCCCTGGTTAAAAGTAGTGCACTATGGAAGGAATAGGATACCATTTGGGATGTAACCAAGAGATAATGTTGTCTTTACTTCATCAACAAAGCCATTAGCAATGCAACGAGGAAATGACAAACAAAGAGAGGAAATAGACGGAGCATGTCCAAACAGTAACACCTTCTCAAATGGGATCATTGAAAAGATTCACATTTCCAACGTCTGCCTTCAAATCACAGAAGAATATGGTCCAACATTGCACCAACATCTATAGGCCAAGATCTAGCCATAAGGACACATGAGCAATGTCAGAAGTCCACTATCTTCTCTGAAATGCTAACCTTGAAATCAAGCAAAATGTCACCAAGAAAAGGTTTCTGGTGTGTTTCACATTTCTTAAAAATACTTCATTTAGAATGCTTAGATGATGCTATTGTAATCACTCATCAAAGAACGATAGAGCAAGATTGAGTTGGAAGAAATGAATACAGGTGGCATATCTAACAAGGCCTCTAGTCTTGGCTACATGATGTTATGGAATACACAATATACTGCATACAGCACAGGAGGTGGTGGCACCTTAATTGTGGAGGACGGGCTTGTGGTAATGACTGGAGCGGAATAGGTGGAATGGTATCAAACACATCAAACACATGGTTTCCAGGTCTTTGATGCCATTCCATTTGCTCCATTCTAGCCATTATTATGAGCCGTTCTCCCCTCAGCAGCCTCCTGTTGCATACAGTTAATGCAAATATTCTACACATATGTGCCTATTGTAGTTGCTCCATATATTTTCTTTGCATGTGCATGTGGAAATCACTTCCTTCATCTTCTTCCAAATACATATTGTTTTTAATGACTGGAAACTTTCAGAAGGAGGTAAAGCCATTGGAGATGAAAAAACGTCATAGGTCAACCATTCCCTGGTGACCTCTTCCAGGTAAAGGCAAGACACCTTAGAGAATGAGGAACACCTGCATGTTGGGCTAATGAGCCCTTGCAGGAGCTCAACCACTCATTAACAACCTTACAAACAACTATGACAACATATGTTAAAAAATTGTTGTATAATGATGAACCTATTTTGCACTGGTGGGTAGGTTACGTGAAATTCTTGAATTGTCCTACTAGATAAGGCCTAAAGACCTATTGGGCCTACAGGCGTGTTGGCCTATCCTGGTCTAGAGGAAGAGAAGATCTGCATTTTCTGTAAACTGTTGGACTACTAATACTGCTTGAAATGATGGAAAATGATAAATAATCATGTCGTGTTGTTGTTTAGTTAAAGGGGAGCTGTTGGATATTGTTAGTAAGACAGACAACGGCCCAAAAGAGAATCCAGATATCTTACCTTCGCTGCAGTCTTTGCCCTGGTAGTCAGTCTGCGAGCAGTCGCACGTGGGTTCATCGTTAATGACATTGCAGACCCCTCCATTTAAACACATGTTGGCTGCTGCACCACAGAGGTCGTTAATGACCCCAGCGCTGTTTAAAAGCGCCGATTCCGTATTGTTGACCTTTATGTCCGTTATCCATCCGGTAAAAGGTACATGGTCCTTGACCACAGCTGATGTTAACCTTAAAGCCACAGATCGTAATTCCGGTGGTATTCCCCCAAGAAACAAGTGGCTGAAGACAGTCATATCCCTTCTTTTCGACTTCACTTCGACCCACTTCACTTCATTGTCCACCATTAGCGTTGTGTTTTTAAAGTTTCTCCATATTGTCACAGCATGCCACTGGCTGTCATTGACCGCTGTGTTGGTTAGAACCGTTGCAGGCTCAGCGCAGAAGATGGAGAATCGAAGACTGAGTTTACCGTTGTGTATTAGGAGTTCTAAAAAGTCGCAGAATCCCTCGTCATCGAAGTACACTAACAGCCCGTGGGAACTCTTAGTTTTCATGTTGAAGCTCATTTCACTCTCACAACATGCATTCCACATTGGAAACCTGGCCCACTGGCCCTCTGCGCCTGTAAACTCCATAGTTGCTCCCATGTCTACCATACAGCACAAGAGAAGGCCTACCCATATTAGATGGGCGCCATGCCGCATTGCAAGAACCATGATGAGACCGAATTGTTCTTTAGGTCTAGGCTACAATACCGCTGAGTCAGATTTCAGACGGAATTGTCTTTTATCAAGCTAGATGAAGTTTGGGATAAGTGTGATATAATACGCTGACTTACCACTAAGAATTGTGTATATGAACTGACACATTGTAAACCTAAATGAATTATTTTGTTGTCATAGCCTACCAGCAAGCTACACTAGTCTCCCGAAGAAAATACCATCTTTGAATATAGGACCACTTTCTGTCGCGCCTAAATCCCAATTTCTCAGTCCTATATATTTGTTTTTATTCCGTCAATATCTTCTGTCTCCCTATTAGTTTTATTCTATAATCCAGATTTTCTTCCAAAAACAGGCAATGGTGATTCAGAATCCAATTTCCATCAGACCTTTTATTTTTCTTGATTTTTGAATGTTTCTTATTTTCGGTGCCAGGCAGCTAGAGCGCACCAGTCGGTTCTACTGCTGTTGAAACGGCGTCAATAACCATCCTATTCACACCAGCGAGATGTGGCGGGCATCCAGAGTCATTGCTTTTGGCTTCTCACCCTGCATCCTCCGCCAAACAGAACGATTGTTATTGTTTGATTGATTATCGCATGGAGCTTTTCTTTTTTTTTCCCAAGGCCAGTCTCTGATCCAAAAAGCTTAAGCTTACAACATAATGAGAAGACGATCTGTAAAAAGAAAAGAAAAATAAGAACGGACAGTTCATTGTGTTTTAGAAACATTTTGTTTATCAATTTGTCATATCATGTTAGCCATCTTACATAATTACGATATATTCAGTAGAGAAACATTTTGTTTTAGAAACATTTTGTCTATAAATTTGTCATATCATGTTAGTCATCTTACATAATTATGATATATTCAGTAGAGGATGATTTGAGACCCCAAGGAATTGTGGGGAGCTGCGGTGGGGTGCCGATTGAAAGCACAGGAATCTCGGGATCTAGACTCAGTATTGCCAGGAAAATTATGTATGTTTTGGTTGCAAAGAGAGCACATTCGCTCACACCTGCACGTCCTTATGTGTTCTATGTCAATGGAAGATGTATTCTGTCTCAAAGGGTAGCCTACGTCGTTAGCGCAGATACGTTCTCTTTGCGCGCACACATTCTTTGCGCACACACATTATTTAAGGACAAGGCGGTCGCCTGTCCTACAAATGTCAGGGAAACTTAACATAAGTAAGCATTTCATTATTAGTCTACACCTGTTGTTTACGAAGCATGTGACAAATAACATTTGATTAGATTAGATTTTCATGTAGGCTATGTATTTATGAATGTTTCACTGCAAGTAGAAGCAACTTTCTCAAAGCAAATCTAAGCAGCTCACAATTACATAAACATCAACTAGCAATAGTCACCACTACTAGGCCTACATCATTTAATTAAATTACATCTAGAGAAATCATTTAGAATTGTAAAAAGCTTATTCGAAAAAGTCGATCAAAATAAGTCTACAGCAGTAGCCTGTCTTATCTAACACACTTAGTTCTCCCCATAGCTATCCCAGGGGGGAGAGGATACTTGTACCTTCCCCTATCAACCCTAATAGCCCGCCACAGGTGACGATATTATATGCCTCACAAAATGCTCCGCATCCAAGCAGCAGCATCCACAATCCTCTCAGCACAGGACCGTTCCATGAACTCTCTCATTCCATAAGTAGATCTCATTCTAAATGTTGCGTTAGATAGGCCTAAGTGTTTTTCTTATTCAAGAGAATCTGCATGTAATGAAATCGCTGAAATCTTGTTTGTAGGTTTCCTCATTTCATATTTTGTTTAACTCAGACATTCCAGTAGAATTAAGACAAGCGCATGAATTCAGAATTTTCAAAGGGGACGAGTCGCCTACCAGACCTCGGTTCAAATACCATGTTAATTATTTAAGTTACTTTCACATACATTTCGAAGGAAGTCTTTGCACACATTCACAAAGTAGTAGCCTACATTTGGAAAGTATTGGCATGCATTGCATGTATTTTTTTTAAGGAAATTACTTGAAAACAGGGCTAGAGTACTTTCAAATACTTAAAATCGAAGTTGTGAATTCGGCCACATTGTTTGAAAATACGAAAATACACAGGAAATAAGTAGCCTATGTAGAACACACATACTTAAATACATATGTATTTGAACCCAGGTCTGGACAGGACAGACAGAAAAATGACCTTTCAATCAAACCTAAACGAAAATCATTCCATCCAAATGAGCTATACAGTTTGCTAGAAGCCATAATAGACGGGGGATCGGGGACTGGAAATGAGTTACAGAGATTCAACCCATATCAAGTCAAATGTAGCATAATATAATGACCGAATGGCATGAAGATAAACATGAGATTCCACAGCTGGCCCCATTACACTGTCTGTCTTACTCTCAACACATCAGATCATATTAAATTGACCCGTGCCTTCTACAGCAAACGAAATTTGCATATAAACGTGTTTTTAAAAGGCACTTGACAACATCCCTTAAATATTGCTAACAATAAAGAAATCAAATCTGCGGATTACACAGTTGCAAACGATTATGCATGTTTTATGATTTTCCCTCAGCTATTCCGTTGCTCGTCTAGCAGCTCAACCTACTAGAGAAAAATAAAACCATACATGGAAAATACAAGGTCTCTTTTACCTGCATCTAGAATCTGATATCCAGGACCGACCCAAATCAGAACCCAAGTCCTCGTTTTCCTTACCAAAGTATTGGATGATCATCTCTTGTTTCGAACACCACCTTTAATCTTAATTAGGCTACCCACCAAATAACATCACCATGCAGTGATCTCCGACTCAAACTATCCCAACAGATCCACACTAAAAACCCTCAGCCTCACACTATTTTTGAAAACTGTGATTCACCGCATCATTGATCATCAGAGACCGAAAAACATAAATGAGTTCTCTCTTCTATGTTCTAAAACTTACCAACACCTTTATAACGATTGAAAGAAGTCAACTCATAACGGTACTTTACCTAGGTTATTCCTCCTTTTCGATCCTCAGAAAACCAAACAAATGTAGATAAACAGAGTCCCGGGAAAATCCTGTAATTTTGGTGAGGGAAAAACGGTGCAAACGGTGCAATCTGCCTCCCTGCTGCGCTCTGCAACAGACTGTCAGAAGACAGCGAGCGGGTCACGTGTCTCTCTCTCTCTCTCTCTCTCTCTCTCTCTCTCTCTCTCTCTCTCTCTCTCTCTCTCTCTCTCTCTCTCTCTCTCTGTAGCTGCCTGGCTACCGCCGACTGGAGAGGGGAGGGGCCAAATGCTGCAGCACCTTGGACAGCGCCGTGCGCCGCTCTGCAGGTTGACGTTTATTGTCACGAATCTTGTGCTGGAGGCAGAACTGAGCGATTTCCGTAGATGGGGTAGCTGCAAATTCTAAATTGGCTGTAATCATGAAAACAAAAATGTGCTTTTTGCTCTTAGTTTAAGGTTATGGTTAGGCATTAGGGTTAGCAGTGTGGTTACGTTTAGGGGTACGGTTAGGGTTAGGTTTCAAATGAAATTTTATGACTTTGTGGCTGTGCCAGCTAGTGACCATTCTGCAGAGCTGCCTCCAGGGCAAGATTCATGACAGTACATGACAAACTGCGGCCGCTGCTGCTGAACGAACAGAATTCATATTCATCCACACTCACCAACCGTCGCCTCCGCAGACCTACGTGAAGTCACATTTCGTTACAAATAATACACGAATTATATATCGATGAATTAGAGAGACAGGTGGGATAAAAGAAGGGTGCGGTGCAGAGAAAATTATTATTCTGTCGGCAACGGGGGTGGAAAACGGAAGAGGGAGAGGGGAGAGAAGCGATCCAACGTAACAGCATCAGGATGCGCAGCGAAGGGATGTGGCGACGTTTGAGGCCGGCAGGGAGTTCTCTTGATAATGGGATTGTGTTCTTACCATGAACACAATCTGTTAGTTGAAGTAGTGTAAAGCTAAATTACATTATTGATTCCCTCGGGTAAATGTAACACCGCGAATTAAAGTGGACACTGTCGTTTAGCAAGTCTTATAAAAATCAGGCCAACAACAGCAGACTACTGTTCTGTAAAATGATCAGCTCTTGCTTGTTATAGCCTAAATCAATACTACAGTTAAGGGATATGATCATAATAGCCTACTTTGGGAGTGGTGATATTTGAAAATGTTTGAAATGATATAGGCTAATTAACAATATAAAACATTGAACCATTAGGCCTACTTAATGTTTCCATTTCTCTGTTTGTTGTAGTTTGACAACGATCCAGCTCCACAGTTAATCGTCTCTTTCCAACCCTCATTCAGAACATATCCCCATGACCAATGAGTGAGTCTGGTATTCCATGGCATAAATAAAAGCCAAATAGCGGTCCTGGCGCTAACATTTGACCCACTGAGGGACCCTCCCGATAACTATTCTAGATTGGTGTCTGAAGGCATCGCGGTCCAATCAATCGTTTGATTCAGCAGGGATGGACGAACCGAACGGATTTGATGTGACCATTGACCCCGCCCGCGCTGTTCTAAAACGTGATCACAGCAAGATGATTGCATTGTTGTCAAAGGCAATATAATTGAAAGTTACAGAGACAATCCGTTTCATTTAAAGTATTTTAAAGTGTACACTCTTCACACTGTTCCTTTTTTCAATTCAATACAATATAAAAAATATAATAATAATAACTTATGTTTGTGTCTGTGTGTATGTGTGCTATTGCTATGAAGGCATGGTCATGATTAATGTTTGGCTACAGACAAGGCAGTGTGAAAATTCATGATCAAAGGAGATGAAACAGACTAAGAAAATCTTAATGGGAAATAGTAATATGTGTGTGTGTCATCGTCCCCCCCCCCCACACACACACATGCATGTAATGTGTCCTTTTAAGTATGTACAGATCATTTAGTCTGAATATCTAAATATAGTGCACTACTTTTGATCAGGGCCCATTGGGCTCTGGTTAAAAGTAGTGCATTTGCAGGGAAAGGGGTGTTACTTGGGGTGCGTTCATACTTTTTAAGAATACAGTTCTGACTCAGAAAGGGTGTTGAAAGGACAAGGTCTTTTCACAATAATATCATCTTTTTAAACTTTCAAAGCCTTTTGTATTTAGCCACTATGTTGAGAGTGAACACAGAGTTTTTGAACACGGAGTTAGTGAACACAGAGATAGGGCACTTTATATTAATGTGGGGCTTCAGATTTCCTCTCTATAGGCTCATACAAGGATAAGACTGTGCTGTTCCATGTTAGAGAAGCTGACTTTGCTTCTTCTTTAATGGTTATACGAATTAACTGTGCTATGCACTCCTACATACTTTGACTCTATACATTAATATTGTATAGCTACTCATGTGTGGATATAAAGACATTGATTTTGTGCACTTGATTTGTCAAGAGTGATAGAGCACTGGAGCTAGTCATGGTGTAGAAAAACACAGTGCAACAATGGTTCTGGTTCCTTCAGCACCAGCAGCAACTCAAGTACGCTTGGTTCATGGCCATGGAAAGGGCCCCAATGGTAACTCCAGTAGACCAGCATATAGTCTAGTCTGGTTCCAAATCTAGTGCACTATTTTTGATCAGGGCCCATAGTGCACTAAGCAAGGAAAAGAGTGTTATTTGGGATGCACTCATACTTTGAATGAAAACAGTTTTCTGACTCAGAAAGGGTGTTGAAAGGACAAGGTCTTTCCCCATTAATATAATATTGTTCAAAAGTTGTTCAAAAGTTTGGGGTCACTTAGAAATATCCTTGTTTTTGAAAGAAAAGCACATTTTTCATCCATTAAAATAACATCAAATTGATCAGAAATACAGTATAGGCATTGATCAGAAATACAGTGTCATTTACAACATTAACAATGCCTACAGAAATAGAGTGTAGGCATTGTTAATGTTGTAAATTACTATTGTAGATGGAAACGGCTGATTTTTAATGGAATATCTACATAGGACGACAGAGGCCCATTATCAGCAACCATCACTCCTGTGTTCCAAGGGCACATTGTGTTAGCTAGTCTAAGTTTATCTGTTTAAAAGGCTAATTGATCTTTTTTTTCTATTCTTTTTTTTCAACCCCCTCTTCGGAGAACAAATATCTTATTTCCTTTTTACATCTTTTTTGCTACATATACATTCATTTTACCTATACATTTTTCATACACATTTATATGTATATTTTACATACATGGTACCTTTATATATACCAACAATACACTACCAAACAAACTCTTTAATCCCAACCCTCAGCCACTCTCTGCCCATCCCACCTATCACCATAGACCGCCCTTGTTTGGTTACCATGTGCCATATATGTTTCAATTGTGCTGTGATGTTTTAAAACAGTTTTTAATATCTCTAATCGTGTATTATCCACAGATTGTGACATAAAGATGAAACCTTTCCTACAAGTATTGTAATATTATTTATTGACTGGCTATGGCTTTCCAGATCGCCCAACACTGCTATTTGTAAGGTTAATTTTAAGTGCATGTTGTGATTTTTTAACCATTCCTGAACCTGTGACCAGAAACAAGCTACATGGGGGCAATACCAGAACAAATTATCTATTGATTCTGTCTCTTCGCAAACACAATCTACAGAGCTGAGGTTGTTGTATGCCCCATATACAGTATATAGCATTCTGTTGGTGGCAAGAATTTGATATAATAATTTAAATTGAAAAACTCTAAGTGTTGAGTCAAGTGTAGTTTTTTTGTACCAGCTCATAAACCATGTGCCATGGAATTGGTATATCGAAAATCTCCTCCCATTTATTTTGCAACATCTGCTGAAATCAGTTGGTTGTAAATTTGGATTGAGAGCTATTCCCATATATTTTCCATAACTGCGTATGTGATATAACTCCTCCATCTTTATTCATAATATCATTAAGAAATATAATAGCATTTTAAAACATTTTTTACCTAAATAATGTTTTTTTATGAATCAATATATTTGAGTTTAACCATAACATTTGTTATAATATTTTTTCTATTTTTTTTCTGGGGGATAAAACTGAATTTCTAACCAGCTTTGTATGGCTTGTTTAAGAAAGGGTGATACTTTAAACAATACTTAATTTTCAATTAGTCGGAAATGAGAAGTTGTAATCTGTATGAATGCAAAATAGCCATTTTTGAACAAAGGATGAGCTTTCCTTAATAATGTACTGAAGAACCATGTTGGGTTTAGGTATAACTTATGTATGAGTGAAACTTTTAGGTTGAGTTTTAAAGCTTTAATATTTAATAATTTTAGCCCCCCAAACTCACATTCATTATGTACATAGGCACGTTCAATTTTGTTTGGCTTAGCATTCCAAATAAAATTATATTTTTGTTCATATGATTTGAAAAACGATTAATCTAGAGTAGGCAATGCCATTAGTAAGTAACTATACTGTGATAGGACCAGAGATAATCAATGTAATTTTTCCATAAATAGACAAGTATTTACCTCTCCATAGTTGCACTATCGTATCTATTTTTGCCAACATTCTATTGAAATTAATTGTGGTAAATTCATTTATATTTTTCAGATGTGAATACCAAGTATGTCTACTTCACCATCCGCCCATTCTATTGGTAAACTACAAGGTAGTGTATTTTTTTAACGATCCAATAAGTAATATGGTACACTTGTCATAATTACGTTTTAATCCAGAGACGCTAGAAAGTAATCAAGATATTCAATGAGACTGTGCAGGGATCCAGATTGTGGACTTAAGAAAAAACTTGTCATCAGCATACATTGACTCTGTTTTTATCCCCTGGATTTCTAACCTCTTGATGTTCTTGTTGGATCTAATTTTAATAGCTAGCATTTCAATGGCCATAATAAATAGATATGGAGATAACGAACAACCTTGTTTTACTCCTCTTAAAAGCTCAATACTTTCTGAGGAGTAACCATTGTTTACTATTTTACATCTGGGGTTGCTGTACATGACTTTAACCCATTGTATAAGAGATTCAAACCAAAAAAAAGTATTCCAGGCATTTATATATAAATTCTAATCATATTTTATGAAACGCCATTTCAAAATCTGCTTTGAAGACCAAACCTGGTATCTTCAATGTTTCATAATGTTCAATTGTTTTAAGTAATTGTCGTATATTATCTGTGATATATCGTCCATGTAAAAAACCTGTCTGATCAGGATCAACAATATCTGGTATTACCTTTTTTATTCTATATGCTATGCATTTCGCTAGGATTTTCGCATCACAACATTGAAGTGTTAGAGGCCTCAGGTTTTTAAATGGACTGGATCTTTATACTTACAACATGGGTTCTGTTTTAGTAGTAATGAAATCAGACCTTCTTGTTGAGTACCTGAAAATCTACCATTTGTATAAGAGTAATTAAAACATGCTAATTATGGATATTTGAGTACATCAAATAAGGTCTGATATACCTCTACTGGTATACCGTCAAGCCCAGACTGAAAAGGTTTTATTGCCTCAAAACGTTCCTCTTCTGTAAGTTGTCCTTCAAACCAGACTTTCTGTAAATGTGTTAATTTTACATTATTATTATCAATATTAGGAAAGAAATCTTTACAGGTAATATCATTCAGTGGAAATGGAGGAGACTGAAAAGAAAATAGATGCTTAAAATGTTTTGCCTCCTCTTTCAAAATATCATTTGGTGAATCATGGGTAACTCCATAATTTGTAACGAGTTTCTGTCAATTCTGTTGAAGATTCAAGGAAAATGTTGTGCATTTTCCCCATTTTCCATCCAATTCACTATTTTTGTAACCCAATACACTTGATCGTTCTTGAATAAGTACCTCTGTTTCTTTTTGTTTTTCCTCTAACCTATTTTGTGCCTCTATAGTACAGTTTCCATTACCATCTACCTGCTGTTACTTCCTCTATTTCCTTTATCAGTCTAATCTCTTTTGACCTAAACTGCTTTTGTTTTAATGATGTGTATTGTATTGAATGGCCTCTAAACGTACATTTGAAAGTTTTCCATACAATAAGGGGATTCAATTATGAATTATTTTGCCTTAGTTAAGAACAAATTGTCATCCAATAGGCTTTGATTAAATTTCCAATATCCCTGTCCATGTGGAAATTCTGTAGGAGTTATATGGAGGCCAATTAGAACCGTGGTCCGATCAAATTTGGTGTCCTATTAATACTTTTAAAACTTTTGATGCCAACAAGAACAAGACTAGGAAGTAATCAAGACGGCAATCTTGATTAAGCCTCCTCCAAGTATATCTCACTAGGTCAGGGTTTTTCAACCTCCATATATCCACTAGTTCTAATTTATCCATGATCTTTGTGATCTCCTTAAGAGCATGAGGATGATAGTTTGTAGAATGATTACCTTTACGATCCATTGCGGTACTTAAAACCGTATTGTAATCTCCTACCATTATAACACATTATTTCGTTGCTTGTGAGCTCAATAGATTATTATTGTCACGAATGCATATTTTAATGAACGGACGATAAAACACGAAGTACACTAAAACAAAACAAACAAAATAACAAGACGAACATGACCGCTAAAGAAACTGAGTGCTAAAATGCAACATCACATAGACAATAACCCATGAAATACCCAAAGAAGATGGCTGCCTAAATATGGTTCCCAATCAGAGACAACGATAAACAGCTGCCTCTAATTGAGAACCAATCCAGGCAACCATAGACATACATAAACACCTAGATGGTAAACAACCCCATAAACCTATAAAACCACTAGACAGTACAAAACACATACATCACCCATGTCACACCCTGACCTAACCAAAATATATAAAGAAAACAAAGAATACTCAGGTCAGGGCGTGACAGTACCCCCCCACAAAGGTGCGGACTCCGGCCGCAAAAACCTCATCTAAAGGGGAGGGTCCGGGTGGGCCTCTTTCACGGTGGCGGCTCGGGTGCGGGACATGGCCCCACTCTACCTCAGTCTTGGCCCACTTAGATGGCGCCTCAGGAGCGGGGACCCTCGCAGCGGGTCCCGGACTGAAGATCATCGTAGAGAGCGCCACTGGACGGAAAGGCGGCTCCGGACAAGAGGGAGACTCTGGCGGCTCTGGACAGGAGGGCCAGGTGGCTCTGCCGGCTCCCGGCTGGTTGACGGCTCTGGCGGCTCCCGGCTGGCTGACAGCTCTGGCGGGTCCCGGCTGGCTGACGGCTCTGGCGGGTCCCGGCTAGCTGACGGCTCTGGCGGCTCAGGACAGACGGGAGACTCTGGCGGCTCAGGACAGACGGGAGACTCTGGCGGCTCAGGACAGACGGGAGACTCTGGGGGCTCAGGACAGACGGGAGACTCTGGCGGCTCAGGACAGACGGGAGACTCTGGCGGCTCAGGACAGACGGGAGACTCTGGCGGCTCAGGACAGACGGGAGACTCTGGCGGCTCAGGACAGACGGGAGACTCTGGCGGCGCTGGGCAGGAGGAAGGCTCTGGCAGCGCTGGACCTGAGGGAGCACCTGTAGACATGAGACAGAGACAGCCTGGTGCGGGGGGCTGCCACTGTAGACATGAGACAGAGACAGCCTGGTGCGGGGGGATGCCACCGGAAGGCTGGTGTGTAGAGGGGGCACCGCATAGACCGGACCGTGAAGGCGCACTGGAGATCTTGAGCACCGAGCCAACCCAACCTTACCAGGTTGAATGCTCCCCGTAGCCAGGCCAGTGCGGCGAGGTGGAATAGCCCGTAATGGGCTGTGCTGGCGAACCGGGGACACCATGCGTAAGGCTGGTGCCATGTATGCCGGCCCGAGGAGACGCACTGGAGACCAGATGCGTAGAGCCGGCTTCATGGCACCTGGCTCGATGCCCACTCTAGCTCGGCCGATACAAGGAGCTTGAATGTACCGAACCGGGCTATGCACACGCACCGGGGACACAGTGCGCTCCACCGCATAACACGGTGCCTGCCCGGTTCCTCTCTCTCTCCGGTAAGCACAGGAAGTTGGCGCAGGTCTCCTACCTGGCTTCGCCACACTCCCTGTGTGCCTCCCCCAATACATTTTTGGGGCTGCCTATCGGGTTTCAGCCACGTCGCCGTGCTGCCTCCTCATATCGGCGCATTTCTGCTTTTGCTGCCTCCAACTCTGCTTTGGGGTGGCGATATTCCCCTGGCTGTGCCCAGGGTCCTTCGCCGTCCAGAATCTCCTCCCAAGTCCATGAGTCCTGCGTTCTTTGCCACTGCTGCTGCTGCTGCTGCTGGCTGTTACCACGCTGCTTGGTCCATTGTTGGTGGGTTATTCTGTCACGATTGTCGTAGTGAGGAGACCAAAGCGCAGCGTGGTGTGAATGCATATTTTAATGAACGGACGAAAAAACACAAAGTACACTAAAACAAAACAAACAAACTAACAAGACGAACGTGACCGCTAAAGAAACTGAGTACTAAAATGCAACATCACATAGACAATAACTCACGAAATACCCAAAGAAGATGGCTGCCTAAATATGATTCCCAATCAGAGACAACGATAAACAGCTGCCTCTAATTGAGAACCAATCCAGGCAACCATATACTTACATAAACACCTAGATGGTAAACAACCCCATAAACATATAAAACCCCTAGACAGTACAAAAACACATACATCACCCATGTCACACCCTGACCTAACCAAAATATATAAAGAAAACAAAGAATACTCAGGTCAGGGCGTGACAATTATATATATTTTCAAAAAAGTGTGGATCATCATTATTTGGCCCATATAGATTAATTAGCCAGATCTGTTTTTAGTCCAATAGCATATTTAAAAGAATCCATCTTCCTTGAGGATCTGTTTGCACAGTTTGCACAATCAGATCAAAATGTGTATTAATTAGCATAATCATCCCTTTTGAGTTTCTTTGACCACAAAAATAGATTTCTCCCTCCCAGTCCCTTTTCCACCCAACCTCATCTATATTTGTAGAATGAGTTTCCTGTACAATATATATTGTATATTGTATATATTATATTCTTTCTCTTTTAGCCATGTAAAAATGTCTCTTCTTTTTTTATGATCTGCTAAGCCATTACAATTATAACTTGCTATACTTATTTCCCCACTTACCATGACGATACCAAGTTTGAATTTTACTTACTACAATCAATGTTTGTAAACTTCCCATTAAAAGCACCATGATGATTAAGTGTCCATATAGCTTAACCATAATCATTTGCATTGTTAAGCATACTGCATCTGCAACTTTGTAAACCTCCAATTGTCCTAATATTCCACCCACTAAAACACCACTCTCAACGTCAACAGTGACGAGGCGACTCCGGGATGCTGGCCTTCTAGGCAGAGTTCCTCTGTCCAGTGTCTGTGTTCTTTTGCCAATCTTAATATTTCATTTTTATTGGCCAGTCTGAGATATGGCTTTTTCTTTGCAACTCTGCCTAGAAGGTCAGCATGCCGGAGTCAACTCTTCACCGTTGATGTTGAGACTGGTGTTTTGCAGGTACTATTTAATGAAACTGCCAGTTGAGGACTTGTGAGGCGTCTGTTTCTCAAACTAGACACTCTAATGTACTTGTCCTCTTGCTCAGTTGTGCACGGGGGCCTACCACTCCTCCTTCTATTCTGGTTAGTGCCAGTTTGCGCTATTCTCTGAAGGGAGTAGTACGCAGCATAGGATGACATCTTCAGTTTCTTGGCAATTTCTCGTATTCATTTCTCAGAACAAGACTAGACTGACGAGTTTCAGAAGAAAGTTATTTGTTTCTGGATATTTTGTGCCTGTGATTGAAACGACAAATACTGATGCTCCAGATACTCAACTAGACTAAAGAAGGCCAGTTTTATTGCTTCTTTAATCCAAATAACAGTTTTCAGCTGTGCTAACATAATTGCAAAAGGGTTTAATAATGATCAATTAGCCTTTTAAAAAGATTAACTTGGATTAGTTAACACAACATGCCATTGGAACACAGGAGTGATGGTTGCTGAAAATGGGCCTTTGTATGCCTATGTAGATATTCCATAAAAAATCAGCCATTTCCAGCTACAATAGTCATTTACAACATTAACAATGTCTACACTGAATTTCTGATCAATTTGATGTTATTTCAAGGACATTTCTAAGTGAGCCCAAACTTTTGAACGGTAGTGTATATATATATTTTTTGGTACTTTCAGGTCCCCATCAGTAACTCCAGTCAACAGTTCAGGAACATGTAAAGTGCACCAGCAGTAACTCAGAACAGCCCACCTGGGCCAAGTTTTTCAAAAGTTATCTATCCGGATTTCGCCTATCGGATAGGATTAAATGCATAGAAATAGAATGGATATAATGGAGTCCCCATTCAAGTCAAGTATTTGTCCGTTCTCTGAATTATATTTCTATGCATATAATCCAATCCAATAGGCAAAATACCGTTAGAAAAACTGTGCCTAGAGCCCTGTACTATGAATCAGGTTGTAGAATTAGAATCCCTCCCTCTCCCAAAGAATGCGTCATCATCCATTTCATTCTCAGGAACATATTTGAGGAAGACTAATTCAATATTTGATTAATTACATGTTATTTTGTGTTGAAAATAGTATTATCCAAACACAACCTTATCCAAACACATGGTAAATGGCCAATATACCACAGCTAAGGGCTACATCCAGGCACTCCACTTTGCGTTGTGCGTGAGAACAGCCCTTATGCCTGGTATAATGGCCATATATCACACCCCCTCGGGACCTTATTGCTTAAGTATCACAGAGCCTAATATATAACATTCAAGAATAAACTCAACACCAGGTGGACAGTCAAATGAATGCAATAAGGGGAGACAGAAGGGCGGGAGATCATGGCAAGAGCAGTGTGCAGGTCTTCTTGTCTTTCTATCATCAAATTATTCCCACGCAACTGAAAAAAATGTCCACACTGTCTGTGCGAGGCCGAGGTTAATCCGCATGGTCACAAGTTGTAGGACCACCTTAACGATATAGCTTGTAAAGTACAGAAGCCTATGAAGATAATTTTGTTGTAATAGTAGGACCACCTTAAAAGATATAACATGTAAAGTACAGAAGCCTACGAAGGCCATTATGTTACAGCTGCTTATATCAGAGATACAAGCAGTAGGAGACCAGCTGGCGTCAAGGTTACTAGTTAGCTAGACCCAGATACACACTGGATGAAGCATAGGACAAGAGAGTCAAAAGGCCTTTATGGCAGACGTAGGTACAATATAGGAATGTTGATGGGAGAGAGAACTTGGTAAAATTATCAACAGCTTAAATAGCTCAATATGAGCGTGTTAAATGTTCTTAAACAAGAATCAACGCACTTGAATGCAATACAGTAGTTTAACTACAATGGCTTTGTGTTGAATGACTTTGGGCCAGAGAATCCTAACATGTTTATGTTGTGTAAATCTCCCATTGAAATCTCACCCTGAAAGTGTAAATTATCATCTCAGGCAAAAGATGCTTATCTCCGACCTGGTGTCTGTATCTGTGTGTGTGTGTGAGTGTGTGTGTGTATTTGTGGAGACAACACATCCTGCATGCATGTTATGCCTGGCTGGGGAAGATCCATTGACATTGCATTGTGTTTGTGTAGCTGAAAGAGAAGCAGTGTAGCATCTTATCAACTCTCCCATATTGCTGCTTTCTATAAACTGTGACAGGATGAGCGATGCACAAATCAGATGGGACTGAGATCCCTCATCGGCTGCTGCCCAGACTCATCCCTCATACAGCTTGCTAACACACACAAATGCATACACACACACACACACACACACATGCACACGCACACATGCAGACACAGGCAAGGAAACCTTCTTCCCCGATTGCTCAGTTTGGCCGGGTGGACAGCTCTAGGAAGAGTCTTGGTGGTTCCAAACTTCTTCAATTTAGGAATGATGGAGGCTACTGTGTTTTTGGGAACCTTCAATGTTGCAGACTTGTTTCGGTACCCTACCCCAGATCTGTGCCTCGACACAATCCTTTGTCGGAGCTCTTCGGACAATTCCTTTGACCTCATGGCTTGGTTTTTGCCCTGACCTGCGCTGTCATCTGTGGGACCTTATATAGACAGTGTGTACCTTTCCAAATCACTGCAAATAAGATGCACCAGAGCTAAATTTTGAGTCTCATAGCAAAGGGTTTGAATACTTATGTAAATAAGGTATTTCTGTTTTTAATTTGTAATAAATTGGCAAAAAATAGAAACCTGTTTTTGCTTTGTCATTATGGGGTATTGTGTGTAGATTGCTGAGGAAATAGTTTTATTTAATCAATTTTAGAATAAGGCTGTAACGAACAAAATGTGGACAAAGTCAAGGGGTCTGAATATTTTCCGAATGCACTGTATGCATGAGTGTGCCATAGCCCCTAGTAAAGGTGTTTGAGATTTCCTTCAGCAGAGAGGGGGTCCATTTCACACCCCTCCAATAGAATCACTCACAACATTCAGAGGGTCTTTTGAAGTGTGGTTTACACTGTGTGTTTGTGTGTGTGTGTCGTGGTAAGCTGGGGTCAAGAGGTTGAGGTTGATTTAAATGATGGGATGTTTGGTGTGATGAAGCTTCGAGACAAGCAGACAGACATCATGGTGTATATTTGCATAAAATGGCCTTTGTTCAATGACTGATCTTTGTGTTATAGTTGATGTCAACTCCTTTCATCTCTGTCTCTCTGCAGTGGACAGATGGTGTTGGAGGTGCTGGAGGATCCTGCCTGCAGTGTCTGTCTGTACCCGACACATCTGACCCTGGGTGAGGAGGGAGTGAGGGAGGGGTAGAGGAGGGAAGGGAAGGGAAGAGAAGGGGAGGGGGAGTGTAGGGGAGGGAAGGTGATGAGAGGGGAGGAGTGGAGAGGGAAACAGATGGGAGCAGATGAGAGGGTAAGGAAGAGAAGGGGAGGGGAGGGGGAGAGGAGATGAAAGGGGAGGGGATGGGATGGGAGAGGAGAGGAGAGGAGAGGAGAGGAGAGGAGAGGAGAGGAGAGGAGAGGAGAGAGAGAGAGAGGAGAGGAGAGGAGAGGAGGGGAGGGAGGGGAGGGGAGGGGAGGGGGGAGGGGAGGGGGAGGAAAGGAGAGAGGAGGAGAGGGAAGGGGAGTAGTGGGAGGAGCGGAGGAGAAAGGAGGGAAGGGGAGGAGAGGGAAGGGGAGGAGTAGGAGGAGCGGAGGAGGAGGGAGAGGGGAGGAGAGGGAAGGGGTAGAGAGAGGAGGGGAAGGGGCAGTGTCAGAGGTGTAAAAACACCTCTCTACCTACCATAGAAGGGGCGGAAGGGAGGCGAGGGATGGGGAGTTACAGCACCAAACCCAGCTCAACAAAATGCCTCTACACTGTTTGGTCAGCTTGTCAAACAGAGGCTTCACCAACAGACCTTTTGAAATAGTTTGATTTTGTAGGCTCCATCTCAAATGGCACCCTATTCCATACAAAGGGAATAGGGTGCCATTTGAGATGGAGCCTTGGTATCAATTTCTCCTCCACCCAGCCACTCAGCCAGCTGGGATAGTTTTTCTATTGCTCTCCCCATTGTGAACTTCTGTCTCGTCTAGATTAGAACTGATTGGATTTAGGGAATCTGCATCATTACAGTTATTAGATTAAAGGAGAGAGAAGAGGAGTTTGCAAACTCAGATTTAATTCAGGGAAATTAATGAAATTGGGTAGTAGTGTGTGTGTGGCATGGGTAGTAGTGTGTGGGGGGGTAGTAGTGTGTGTGGGGGTAGTAGTGTGTGTTTGGGGGTGGTAATAGCGTGTGTCTGGGGGGGTACTAGTGTGGGGGTGTAGTAGTGTGTGGGGGGTATTAGTGTGTTTGGGGGTAGTAGTGTGTGGGGGTAATAATGTGTGTGGGTGGTAGTTGTTTGTGTGTGGGGGGTAGTGTATAGGGGTAGCATCTGTAGTAGTGTGTGTTGGGTGGTAGTAGTGACTGGGGGTGGTAGTAGTGTATGTGGGGGGTAGTAGTGTTTATGTGGGGGGTATTAGTGTGTTTTGGGGGTAGTGGTGTGTATGGGGGTTAGTAGTGTGTTTTGGGTGGCAGTAGTGTGTTAGTGGGGGTGGTAGTGTGTGATAGCGGGGTAGTAGTGTGTGTTGAGTGGTAGTAGCGTGTGTGTGTGGGTGGCAGTAGTGTGTGTGTGTGGGGAGGGGTAGTAGTGTGTGAGGGTGGGTAAGTAGAGTGTGTGTGTTTTGGGGGTAGTAGTGTATGTGGGGTGGTAGTATTGTTTGTGTGGGAGTAGTAGAGTGTGTGTGGGGGTAGTAGTGTGTGTGTGTGGGGGAGGTAGAGTGTGTGTGGGGGTAATGTGTGTGTGGGGGTAATAGTGTGTGTGGTGGGGGTAGTGGAGTGTGTGTGTGGGAGGTTGTAGTGTGTGTGTGGGGGTAGTAGTGTGTGTGTGGGGGGTAGAGTATGCGTGTGGGGGTTGTAGCGTGTGTGTGGAGGGTAGTAATGTGTGTGTGTGGGGGGAGGTAGAGTGTAGGGGTTATTGTGTGGGGGTTAGTAGTGTCTGTGTGGGGTAGTAGTGTGTGTGTGGGGGTTAGTAGTGTGTGTGTGGGGTGGTAGTAGTGTGTGTGTGAGGGGTTAGTAGTGTGTGTGTGGGGTGGTAGTAGTGTGTGTGTGGGGGTTAGTAGTGTGTGTGTGGGGGGTAGTAGTGTGTTTGGGGGTAGTAGTATGTGTGTGTGTGGGGGGAGTGTAGGTGTTAGTGTGTTGGGAGTTTGTAGTGTCTTTGTGGGTAGTAGTGTGTGTGTGGGGGGTAGTAGCGTGTAAGGGGTAGTGTGTGTGTGGGGGAGGTAGTACTGTGTGTGTGGGTGGTAGTAGTGTATTTTGGGGTAGTAGAGTGTGTGGGGGGCTAGTAGTGTGTGGGGGGGTAGTAGAGTGTGTGGTGCTAGTAGTGTGTGTGTGGGGGTAGTGGAGTGTGTGTGTGGGAGGTTGTAGTGTGTGTGTGGGGGGTAGTAGTGTGTGTGTGTAGGGGGTAGAGTATGCGTGTGGGGGGTTGTAGCGTGTGTGTGGAGGGTAGTAGTGTGTGTGTGGGGGGAGGTAGAGTGTAGGGGTTATTGTGTGGGGGTTAGTAGTGTCTGTGTGGGGTAGTAGTGTGTGTGGGGGGTTAGTAGTGTGTGTGTAGGGTGGTAGTAGTGTGTGTGTGAGGGGTTAGTAGTGTGTGTGGGGTGGTAGTAGTGTGTGTGGGGGGTAGTGGAGTGTGTGTGTGGGAGGTTGTAGTGTGTGTGTGGGGGTAGTAGTGTGTGTGTGTGGGGGTAGAGTATGCGTGTGGGGGTTGTAGCGTGTGTGTGGAGGGTAGTAGTGTGTGTGTGGGGGGAGGTAGAGTGTAGGGGTTATTGTGTGGGGGTTAGTAGTGTCTGTGTGGGGTAGTAGTGTGTGTGGGGGGGTTAGTAGTGTGTGTGTAGGGTGGTAGTAGTGTGTGTGTGAGGGGTTAGTAGTGTGTGTGTAGGGTGGTAGTAGTGTGTGTGTGGGGGGTTAGTATTGTGTGTGTGGGGGGTAGTAGTGTGTTTGGGGGTAGTAGTATGTGTGTGTGTGTGGGGGGAGAGTGTAGGTGTTAGTGTGTTGGGGGTTTGTAGTGTCTTTGTGGGTAGTAGTGTGTGTGTGGGGGGGTAGTAGCGTGTGAGGGTAGTGTGTGTGTGGGGGGAGGTAGTACTGTGTGTGTGGGTGGTAGTAGTGTATTTTGGGGTAGTAGAGTGTGTGGGGGGCTAGTAGTGTGTGTGGGGGGTAGTAGAGAGTGTAGTGCTAGTAGTGTGTGTGTGGGGGGTAGTAGTGTGTTTGGGGGTAGTATTGTGTGTATGTGGGGGTAGTAGTGTGTTTTGGGGGTTGTTGTGTGTGGGGGCGTAGTAGTGTGTTTGTGTGGGGAGGTAGTAAAGTGTGTATGTGGGGGTAGTAGTGTGTTTGTGTGGGGAGGTAGTAAAGTGTGTATGTGGGGGTAGTAGTGTGTTTTGGGGGTTGTTGTGTGGGGGGTAGTAGTGTGTTTGTGTGGGGAGGTAGTAAAGTGTGTGTGGGGGGTAGTAGTGTGTGTGTGGGGGAAGTGGTGTTTGTGTTGGTGGGGTAGAAGTGAATGTGGCGGGTAGTGTGTAGGGGGAAGTGTTTGGGGGTAGTAGTGCGTTCGGGGGTAGTAGTGTGTGTGTGGGGGTTAGTAGCATATGTGTGGGGGGTAGTAGTGTGTGTGGGGGAATAGTGTGTGTCTGGGAGGTAGTAGTGTGTGTCTGGGGGTAGTAGTGTGTGTGTGGGGGAATAGTGTGTGTGTGGGGGGAATAGTGTGTGTCTGGGGGTAGTAGTGTGTGTCTGGGGGTAGTAGTGTGTGTGTGGGGGGAATAGTGTGTGTCTGGGGGTAGTAGTGTGTGTCTGGGGGTAGTAGTGTGTGTCTGGGGGTAGTAGTGTGTGTCTGGGGGGTAGTAGTGTGTGTGGGGGAATAGTGTGTGTCTGGGGGTAGTAGTGTGTGTCTGGGGGTAGTAGTGTGTGTCTGGGGGTAGTAGTGTGTGTGTGGGGGGTAGTAGTGTGTGTCTGGAGGGTAGTAGTGTGTGTCTGGGGGTAGTAGTGTGTGTGGGGGGTAGTAGTGTGTTTGTGGGGTTGTGGTAGTGGTGTGTGTTTGGGAGGGGTAATAGTGTGTGTCTGGGGGTAGTCGTGTGTGTTGGGGGTAGTAGTGTCTGTGGGGCGGTAGAAGTGTATGTGGGGGTAGTAGTGTTTGTGTAGGGGTTGGAGTAGTGTGTGTCGGGGGTAGTCGTGTGTGTTGGGGGTAGTAGTGTCTGTGGGGGGTAGTAGTGTATGGGGGGGGGGTAGTAGTGTTTGTGTAGGGGGTGGAGTAGTGTGTGTCGGGGGTAGTGTGTGTGTGTGTGGGGTGGAACAGTGTGTGTGTGGAGGCAGTAGTGTGTGGGGGGTAGTAGTGTGTTTTGGGGGTTGTAGTGTGTGTTTGGGGGGTGGTGGTGTGTTTTGGGGGTTGTAGTTTGTGTGGGGGGTAGTAGTGTGTTTTGGGGGTAGTTGTGTGTGGGGGTGGTGGTGTTTGATAACGTGGTGGTAGTGTGTGTTGAGGGTAGTAGAGTGTGTGTGTGGGGTAGTAGTGTGTGTGTGTGGGGGTAGTAGTGTGTGGGGGGGTAGTAGTGTGTGGGGGTAGTAGGGTGTGTGTGGGGGTAGTAGTGTGTGTGGGGGTGTAGTAGTGTGGGGGGTAGTAGTGTGTGTGTGGGGGGTAGTAGTGTGTATGTGTGTGTGGGGGGTGTAAGGTGTTAGTGTGTTGGGGGTTTGTAATGTTTGTGTGGGTAGTAGTGTGTGGGGGTAATAGCGTGTGGTGGGTAGTGTGTGTGTGTGTGGGGGGCGGGTAGTAGTGTGTGTGAGTGGTGGTAATGTGTGTGTGTGTGTGGGGGTAGTGTTTGGGGGGTAGTAGTGTGTTTTGGGGTAGTAGAGTGTATGAGGGGGCTAGTAGTGTGTTTGGGGGTAGTATTGTGTTTGGGGGTAGTATTGTGTGTGGGGGTAGTAGTGTGTGTGGGGAGGTAGTAAAGTGTGTGTGGGGGGTAGTAGAGTGTGTGTGGGAGGGTAGTAGAGTGTGTGTTTGGGGGTAGTAGTATGTGTGTGTGGTGGTAGTGTGTGTGTGTGTGGGGGGGTATTAGTGTGTTCCGGGGAGGGTAGTAGTTTGTGTGTGGGGGGTAGTAGTGCATGTTTTTTTGGGGGGTATTAGTGTGCGCGAGTGCCTTCCTGTGTGTGCATGTGCACGATTCCTGTGCCCCCCTCATGCCTGTGTGTACATATATGCCTGCCTGTGTCTGTTTAAAGAGTGTTTGTGTTTGTTATGCTGTGTATATGTCTGTGTGTAACAAAATTATACTGGCCACATGTATTTATGTGTGTATTTACAGTACCAGTAAAAAGTTAAGACACTCCTACTCGTTCAAAGACATCAAAACTACCACATACTTTATGGAATCATGTAGTAACCAGAAAAGTGTTAAAAAAAATCCAAATATATTTTATATTGGAGATTCTTCAAAGTAGCCACCCTTTGTCTTGGTGACAGCTTTGCACGCTCTTGGCATTCTCTCAACCAGCTTCACGAGGTAGTCACCTGGAATGCTTTACTATTAACAGGTGTTCCTTGTTAATTTGTGGAATTTATTTTCTTCTTAATGCGTTGAGCCAATCAGTTGTGTTTTGACAAGATAGGGGTAGTACACGGAAGATAGCCCTATTTGGTAAAAGACCAAGTCGATATTATGGCAAGAAAAACTCAAATAAGCAACAAGAAACAACAGTCCCATCATTTCTTTAAGACATGAAGGTCAGTTCATCCGGAACATTTCACACACTTTTTTGGTGACTAAATTATTCCATATGTGTTATTTCATAGTTTTGATGTCTTCACTATTATTCTACAATGTACAAAATGGGCAAAATAAAGAAAACCCTTGAATGACTAGGTGTGTCCAAACCTTTGACTGTATCTATTGTATTAGTAGCCTTGATGGTCCTACTGACGGTATTGAATCGTATATACAGTAATGACCGAAGCGAGGACATATAGAAAAGGAATTTGTCCCCCCTGCTAACATATTTACTCAAATGATGTTTGCCGTCAAAGTATTTTCCAAACACAACATTTTGTGAAATGTTTTGAGTTTAGCAGATGCTCTTATCCAGAGTGACTTACAGGAGCAGCTTGGGATAAATGCCTTGTTCAAGGGAACATTGATAGACTCTTCACCTAGTTGGCTCAGAACCAACAACCTTTCGGTTACTGGCCCAATGCACTTAACCTCTAGGCTACCAGTCTCCCATGATGATAGGCATAGCTACTTAAACAGATAGTTAGGCAATTGTCATCATGCAGACACTTTTTTGTAGACTCTTATTATTTGAGTGTCAGAATTATTTGATTAATGACATCCAATCATAAACCAGGTGAATACTCAATAGTGGATATGTAATCAATTAGGGCGGCGCACAATTGGCCCAGCGTCGTCCGGGTTTGGCCGGTGTAGGCCGTGATTGTAAATAAGAATATGTTCTTTATTGACTTGCCTAGTTAAATAAAGGTTAAAATTTAAAAACATATTCTCGCTTTCTATAGTGGGGTAGTAGTGTGTGTTCTTTTTTTTTTTTTTGGGGGGGGTATTAGTGTGTATCCCTATGGGTCTACTAAGTACCAGATGTGTAGTTGAGATGTGTATGTCTCCCAAGCCTAACGCCAACTATCCTATCTATTCTGTCTCTGTGATTGTCGGGTACATGTAGGTAGTAGCAGCCTCTCTCAGTAGTGAGGGTCCTACGTCAGTCCCTTAGAATGTGTTGTTGAACAGTAAATATATGTATGCTGCCAAGCCAGATGCCAAATAGCCTACACATCATGTCTCTATGTTAGAGGGGAAGGTAGCATCCTTTAAGGTTCATCTACCTGTTCTGGCTCCACAGGTAGATACTGGTAGCTGCCTCTGCAGCTAATACGGGTCCTTTGTCTGTGAGTGTCCCCTTGAATGTTTTTTCAGACAGAACAATGAACACCACATTTACATGGAAGGTTCTCTGTATCTATATATTGTATTTAAAATTAGCCCTTTTTCCATTTCCATCCAGGCAAGGCAAGGCGTCTCTGGTGGGGCATGTTCCCCCATGAACCATCCCTTTCGATGGGCATGTTCCCCCAATGATGAACACTCATATCCCCACCATAGCCATCCATCCAGGCTACACAATGACAGCTGCTGTCCTTCGATTCCTCTTGACCTATTTCCATTTCTCTCTCCTCTTCAGGCCAGTCTAGTGGTCCCAGCAGACTCCCCTCCCACAGCAGGAGAAATACCTCTTAGAATGAAGACACAGGCAAGTGAAGACAGAGAGACGCACACACACACACACACACACACACACACACACACTGGGTCAGTAGATCAGGGGAAATCATCTAACAGAATACAATGTGCTCACTCTCAGAAACAAGAAAGATTGGTTCCCCCTATTCTCTCTCTTTCACTCTCTGTGCTATTCATGAGAGCCTTGGGTTGCCTCCCAAATGGCACCCTTTGCCTATAGGGCCCTGGTCAAATGTAGTGCACTAAATAAGGAATAGGGAGCAATTTGGGACAGAACCTTGAATGTGAGTTGTTGCTTGTGGGACTCTATCACCATTATGTGTAATGCAAGGACCTAACTTATACAGTTGAAGTCGGAAGTTTACATACACCTTAGCCAAATACATTTAGTGATACACTCAGTTTTTCACAATTCCTGACATTCAATCCTAGTAAAAATTCCCTTTCTTAGGTCAGTTAGGATCACCTCCTGACAGAGCTGGTGTAACTGAGTCAGGTTTGTAGGCCTCAAATCAAATCAAATCAAATGTATTTGTCACTTACACATGGTTAGCAGATGTTAGTGCGAGTGTAGCGAAATGCTTGTGCTTCTAGTTCTGACAATGCAGTAATAACCAACGAGTAATCTAACCTAACAATTCCAAAACTACTACCTTATACACACAAGTGTAAAGGGATGAGGAATATGTACATAAAGATATATGAATGAGTGATGGTACAGAACGGCATAGGCAAGCTGCAGTAGATGGTATCGAGTACAGTATATACATATGAGATGAGTAATGTAGGGTATGTAAACAAAGTGGCATAGTTTAAAGTGGCTAGTGATACATGTATTACATAAAGATGCAGTAGATGACATAGAGTACAATATATACAGTACATATACATATGAGATGAATAATGTAGGGTATGTAAACATGATATTAAGTAGCATTGTTTAAAGTGGCTAGTGATATATTTTACATCAATTTCCATAAATTCCCATTATTAAAGTGGCTGGAGTTGAGTTAGTGTGTTGGGAGCAGCCACTCAATGTTAGTGGTGGCTGTTTAACGGTCTGATGGCCTTGAGATAGAAGCTGTTTTTCAGTCTCTCGGTCCCTGCTTTGATGCACCTGTACTGACCTCGCCTTCTGGATGATAGCGGGGTGAACAGGCAGTGGCTTGGGTGGTTGTTGTCCTTGATGATCTTTATGGCCTTCCTGTGACATTGGGTTGTGTAGGTGTCCTGGAGGGCAGGTAGTTTGCCCCCGGTGATGCGTTGTGCAGACCTCACCACCCTCTGGAGAGCCTTACGGTTGTGGGCGGAGCAGTTGCCGTACCAGGCGGTGATACAGCTCGACAGGATGCTCTCGATTGTGCATCTGTAGAAGTTTGTGAGTGCTTTTGGTGACAAGACACATTTCTTCAGCCTCCTGAGGTTGAAGAGGCGCTGCTGCGCCTTCTTCACGATGCTGTCTGTGTGGGTGGACCAATTCAGTTTGTCTGTGATGTGTACGCCGAGGAACTTAAAACGTACTACCCTCTCCACTACTGTCCCATCGATGTGGATCGGGGGGTGCTCCCTCTGCTGTTTCCTGAAGTCCACAATCATCTCCTTAGTTTTGTTGACGTTGAGTGTGAGGTTATTTTCCTGACACCACACTCCGAGGGTCCTCACCTCCTCCCTGTAGGCCGTCTTTTCGTTGTTGGTAATCAAGCCCACCACTGTAGTGTCATCCGCAAACTTGATGATTGAGTTGGAGGCGTGCATGGCCACGCAGTCGTGGGTGAACAGGGAGTACAGGAGAGGGCTCAGAATGCACCCTTGTGTGGCCCCAGTGTTGAGGATCAGCAGGGTGGAGATGTTGTTACCTACCCTCACCACCTGGGGGCGGCCCATCAGGAAGTCCAGTACCCAGTTGCACAGGGCGGGGTCGAGACCCAGGGTCTCGAGCTTGATGACGAGTTTGGAGGGTACTATGGTGTTAAATGCTGAGCTGTAGTCGATGAACAGCATTCTCACATAGGTATTCCTCTTGTCCAGATGGGTTAGGGCAGTGAGCAGTGTGGTTGAGATTGCATCGTCTGTGGAACTATTTGGGCGGTAAGCAAATTGGAGTGGGTCTAGGGTGTCAGGTAGGGTGGAGGTGATATGGTCCTTGACTAGTCTCTCAAAGCACTTCATGATGACGGAAGTGAGTGCTACGGGGCGGTAGTCGTTTAGCTCAGTTACCTTAGCTTTCTTGGGAACAGGAACAATGGTGGCCCTCTTGAAGCATGTGGGAACAGCAGACGGGGATAAGGATTAGTTGAATATGTCCGTAACACACCAGCCAGCTGGTCTGTGCATGCTCTGAGGGTGCGGCTGGGGATGCCGTCTGGGCCTGCAGCCTTGCGAGTGTTAACACATTTAAATGTTTTACTGACATCGGCTGCAGTGAAGGAGAGTCCGCATGTTTTGGTAGCGGGCCGTGTCAGTGGCACTGTATTGTTTTCAAAGCGGGCAAAAAAGTTATTTAGTCTGCCTGGGAGCAAGACATCCTGGTCTGTGACGGGGCTGGTTTTCTTTTTTTAATCCGTGATTGACTGTAGTCCCTGCCACATACCTCTTGTGTCTGAGCCGTTGAATTGCGACTTCATTTTCTCTATACTGACACTTAGCTTGTTTGATTGCCTTGGGGAGGGAATAGCTACACTGTTTGTATTCGGTAATGTTTCCGGTCACCATGCCCTGGTTAAAAGCAATGGTTCGTGCTTTCAGTTTCACGCGAATGTTTGCATCAATCCACAGTTTCTGGTTTGGGAATGTTTTAATCGTTGCTATGGGAACGACATCTTCAATGCACTTTCTATTGAACTCGCTCACCGAATCAGCGTATTCGTCAATTGTTGTTGGACGCAGTGCGGAACATATCCCAGTCCACGTGATGGAAGCAGTCTTGGAGCGTGGAATCAGATTGGTCGGACCAGCGTTGAAAAAGACCTGAGCCCGGGAGCTTCTTGTTTTAGCTTCTGTCTGTAGGCAGGGAGCAACAAAATCGAGTCGTGGTCAGCTTTTCCGAAAGGAGGGAGAGGGTGGGCCTTATATGCGTCGCGGAAGTTAGAATAGCAATGATCCAAGGTTTTACCAGCCCTGGTTGTGCAATCGATATGCTAATACAATTTAAGGAGTCTTGTTTTCAGATTAGCCTTGTTAAAATCCCCAGCTACAATGAATGCAGCCTCAGGATATGTGGTTTCCAGTTTACATAGAGTCAAATAAAGTTCGTTCAGAGCCATCGATGTGTCTGCTTAGAGGGGAATATATACGGCTGTGATCATAATCGAAGAGAATTCCATTGGTAGATAATGCGGTCAACATTTGATTGTGAGGAATTCTAAATCAGGTGAACAGAAGGACTTGAGTTCCTGTATGTTGTTGTGACCACACCACGTCTCGTGAACCATAAGTCATATGCCCCCGCCCCTCTTCTTACCAGAAAGATGTTTGTTTCTGTTGGTGCGATGCGTGAAGAAACCAGCTGGCATGCACCGATTCCGTTAGCGTCTCTCGAGTGAGCAATGTTTCCGTGAAGCAAAGAACGTTACAGTCTCTGATGTCCCTCTGGAATGCTACCCTTGCTCGGATTTCATCAACCTTGTTTTCAAGAGACTGGACATTGGCGAGAAGTATGCTAGGGAGTGGTGCGCGATGTGCCCGTCTCCAGAGCCTGACCAGAAGACCGCTTCGTTTCCCTCTTCTACGACGTCTTTGTTTCGGGTCGCAGGCTGGGATCCTTGCTCGCACATGCTTTTTCTGTTCCATACATTTTCTATAGGATTGAGGTCAGGGCTTTGTGATGGCCACTCCAAATACCTTGACTTTGTTGTCCTTAACCCATTTTGACACAACTTTGGAAGTATGCTTGGGGTCATGGTTCATTTGGAAGACCCATTTGCGACCAAGCCTTAACTTCCTGACTGATGTCTTGAGATGTTGCATCAATATATCCACATACTTTTCACTCCTCATGATGTCATCTATTTTGTGAAGTGCACCAGTCCCTCCTGCAGCAAAGCACCACCACAACATGATGCTGCCACCCCTGTGCTTTCACAATTGGGATGGTGTTCTTCAGCTTGCAAGCCTCCACCTTTCTCCTCCAAACATAATGATGGTCATTATTGCCAAATAGTTCATTTTTTTGTTTTATCAGACCAGAGGACAATTCTCCAAAAAGTATGATCTTTGTCCCCATGTGCAGTTGCAAACCGTAGTCTGGCTTTTTTATGGCGGTTTAGGAGCAGTGGCTTCTTCCTTGCTGAGCAGCCTTTCAGGTTATGTCGATGTAGGACTCGTTTTACTGTGGATAAAGATACTT
This sequence comes from Oncorhynchus tshawytscha, assembly GCF_018296145.1. NCBI lineage: Eukaryota > Metazoa > Chordata > Actinopteri > Salmoniformes > Salmonidae > Oncorhynchus > Oncorhynchus tshawytscha. The sequence goes on from NC_056453.1 coordinate 31,028,063, forward strand.
TTGTTCTGGTTTCCTCCAGCATCTTCACAAGGTCCTTTTCTGTTGTTCTGGGACTGATTTGCACCTTTCGCACCAAAGTAGGTTGATCTCTAGGAGAGAGAACGCGTCTCCTTCCTAAGCGGTATGACGGCTGTGTGGTTCCATGGTGTTTATACCTGCATACTATTGTTTGTACAGATGAACGTGGTACCTTCAGGCATTTGGATATTGTTCCTAAGGATGAACCAGACCTGTGGAGGTCTACATTTTTTTTCTTCTGTGGTCTTGGCTGATTTCTTTTGATTTTCCCATGATGTCAAGCAAAGAGGCACTGAGTTTGAAGGTAGGCCTTGAAATACATCCACAGGTACACCTACAATTGACTCAAATAAAGCTATGACATCGTTTTCTGGAATTTTTTGTGAACTTCTGACCTCCTGGAATTGTGATACAGTAAATTATAAGTGAAATAATCTGTCTGTAAACAATTGTTGGAAAAATTACTTGTGTCTTGCACTAAACGACTTGCCAAAACTATAGTTTGTTAACAAGAAATTTGTGGAGTGGTTGAAAAACAAGTTTTAATGACTCTAACCTAAGTGAATATAAACTTCTGACTTCATCTGTATGTGTGTGTGTGTGTGTGTGTGTAATTGGGCTTCTCAGTCTTAATGAACTAGTTATTAAGTTTATTAATTATTATTTTTTTACCCCCTTTTCATGGTATCCAATTGGTAGTTACAGTCTTGTCTCATCGCTGCAACTCCCATACCGACTCGGCAGAGGCGAAGGTTGAGAGCCGTGCATCCCCCGAAACAACCCAACCAAACCGGACTGCTTCTTGACACGATGCCTACTTAACCCGGAAGCCAGTCACACCAATGTAGAGGAGGAAACACTGTACACTTGGCGACCATGTCAGCGTGAACTGAGCCCAGCCAGCCACAGGAGTCGCTAGTGCGCGATGGGACAAGAACATCCCTGCCGGCCAAACCCTCCCTTAACCCAGACAACGCTGGGCCAATTGTGCGCCGCGCCATGGATCTCCTGGTCGCGGCCGGCTGCAACGGAGCCTGGAGTCGAACCCGAGTCTCTAGTGGCACAGCTTGCACTGTGATGCAGTGCCTTAGACCTCTGTGCCACTCGGGACGCTTGAATAATGTCTTTTAAACATGAATACCGGTTGGTATTAAGTCTTACCTTGATCTTGGTAATGGCATGCAGGAAACACACATTATATGCCATTCAGACAAACTGGACCCATCCTTACGGGTAGTGTCTGAAATGGCACCCTGTTCCATAGGTGTGTGTGTATGTGTATGTGTGTGTGTGTGTGCGTGCGTGCGCGTGTCAACATGAATGGATACTGTTTACTAATGAAATGTGCTTAGCTTGAATTGCTCAGCTTCGGTGTGCTATGCAGAGTGGCAAAAGCTGTTCATTCAGAATGCACTGAATATGTACTGTATAGTACAATGAGGAAGACCATTTTATAAAATTGAGAAAAGTACTGTTTACTTGAAACCAACATCTTGAGTTCAAGTACACAATCCGGCTCTCTCCCTTTCAGCGATGCGTAGGCGACATTACAATGGAGCTATGCCAGAGAGACATGTCAGGAAAATAGCCTTGATATGTATCATGGTAACCTTTTGTTGCTATGTAATTATGTAATACAGCTGTTTATGTAAGGAATGTGTATAGAATAGAGAAAACATTGAACACACAGTGGTAAATACTGCACACTGTATACAGTAATTGCACTAGTGCAATAATGTGCATGTCTGTGTGTGTGTGTGCGTGTGTGTGTGCGTGGGTACGTGCTTGTATCCATGCGTGTGTATGCGTGTGTATGCGTGTTTGTATCTGTGTGTGTGTATGCGTGTGTGTATCTGTGTGTGTGTATGCGTATGTTTATCTGTGCGTGTGTATGCGTGTGTGTATCTGTGTCTGTATGCGTATGTTTATCTGTGCGTGTGTATGCGTGTGTATATCTGTGTGTGTGTATGCGTGTGTTTATCTGTGCGTGTGTATGCGTGTGTGTATCTGTGTGTGTGCCAAGCAGCCATCCTGTATGGGTGATGAATGACTATCAGGGTTTTACTGTTCAGGCGCTTATAGATTTCTTGTCTTTCACTTCATTAAACAGTTTGATCAAGGGTTTTCCAGCAGAGTAGGGCTGTGTCCCAAACGGCATCTTTCTCCCTATTTAGTGCGCTATACTGTATTGAGAAAAGACCAGAGATGGACGGGTGAGGTTGGGTGAATAATGTGAGGGGATTTGAAATGAAAGGGGGGGAGGGAGGGAGGGAGGGAGGGAGGGAGGGAGGGAGGGAGGGAGGGAGGGAGGGAGGGAGGGAGGGAGGGAGGGAGGGAGGGAGGGAGGGAGGGAGGGAGGGAGGGAGGGAGGAAAAAGAATGAAAGACAGAAAGACAGAAAGGAGAGGCGAGAGATCAAGTGAGAGACAGAGAGGAGGGGGGTGGGATTCAAGATACACTTTTGTGGCCATTCATTTATCAAGTAGCACAAAGCAGTTTAGAGCACAGCAGTGTGTTTGGAGCAGTGACCCATGGGAGAATCTAATCAGTCCCTCATCTAGCCTAAAGGCACACGCCACTCAACCACTCTGACTTCCTGCAGTGCTGTGTTGGAGGAAACAAAACACATCTGACTTTGACGTTCCCCTAAATGATGGCCAAAACTTAGCATGACGGCCTGAAAAGGGTTTCTTCGAAATGTCTGAAAATCGATAATTGAAAACAACAATAACACATTGAAAAGTAACCTGACAACCTCTCTGTTATAATAAAGTTACACTTACTGTACCAGTCAACAGTTTGGACACACCTCCGCAAGGATTTTTCTTTACTTTTACTATTTTATACATTGTAGAATAATAGTGAAGACATCAAAACTATGAAATAACACATATGGAATCATGTAGTAACCAAAAAAGTGTTAAACAAATCAAAATCTATCTTATATTTGAGATTCTTCAAAGTAGCCACCCTTTGCCTTGATGTATGTGTTATCAGGTACTCAGAACCAAATATTAAAATGAATGAATCAAAGCACACAGAGATACACCATAGTACGTATTATTATGTCCCAAACAGTGAACTACTAGATTAATTAACTCACTGGAGAAGGAATTGTAATCAAATCAAATAGCAACCATATAACCTAGTACTACAGACCAGATGATGGTTGCATCCCAAATTTCACCCTACTCCCTAAATAGTGCATTATTTTTGACCAGGGCCCATAGGGTGCCATTTGGGACGCATCAATATGTTTGTATTTTTCTGACGATCTAATTATAAAAACAGTTATGTTTTATTTGTCATAACTTAGTGAGCCACTGTTTCCAAATCAAGTACTTTGATATCAGTCTGAGTGCTTGAGTGTGGCGCCATAGTGGAGAAAAATCATCAATGTAGAACTGTGTCCTTGTTACTGCAAGGAGAGAAATATATTTGAACTTCAGACATTAAGAAAACATCTACTTTGTAATGAAACACGTACAGTATGTTCATAAATGTCTCACAAAAAATGACACACACAACACTTTGGATTTTGATTAATAGTACTTGTCAGAGCTTGTGCAATGTAAGAACTAAATTGTGAACATACATATAGCAAATAACAATGAAACTCGAAATGGACACACACACAATTCCAAAGTATCTCCTATTCACATCCCATTATTTCCTAAATAATATAAAGTAGTCTTGTTTTCCTTTGTGACACTGAAGTTTATACTCCTAATTTATCACTGCTCCTCTTACCCTCCTATTTACGGGCCACTATCACCGTATTGAGATCAACAGGGCAATGATGAATGCGATGTAGACTATCCCGACCAGCCTGGCTTCCGTGGAATTTAATCCATTTCAACTCTGGCGCCGTTTCAAATGGCACCTTATACCCTTTTTCGTGCACTACCTTTGACCAGGGCCAATAGGGCTTGGGTCAAAAGTGGTGCACTGTGTAGAAAATAGGATGCAATTTGAGACACAGCCTCTGTGATTCCCTAAACGGTTCCTTTAAGGCCCAAGCAATCCTCTGACCTGAGAAGGAAATTGCTTTTCCCATTTTGTGAACCCGACAAAGAAAGGATTTCAAGTGCTCCCCATGTCACACACATTAAAGGTTCATTTTGTGTGAAGGAAAGTGTGCGTGTGTGTAGACTTGTTTGTGTGGACAGTAACTAGGCAATGTGACAGAGCTTCAAAATGCAGCTTGTTTTTACCCACCGTAGTTGAACGCGACTGTATGTCGCTGTGGATAAGAGCGTCTGCAAAATTATTAAATGACTAAAATGTAAAATGTCCTCAGAGATGTCATCCTCCACAGGCTCGGAACACAATGTGATCATATGGAAAGCAAGTGTTTCCCACATCTGCAGGGATAATATTTTTTTTTATTGGTAATGTAATTCACACACATGGACACACACACATACTAGGAACGGCAGCAGAGTTGAGATAGTGTGCAGATCTGTTTTCAGTCTGGTGGTATACTATAGTGATACTAGATACAACCTGAATCATCAGCACAAATATGAGAACAAGAATGAGTCTTCCCTAGTTGTGGGTCAGCTTGTTGTGATTTAAGTTGTTGGTCTGCTTGTTGAGAAAGACAGCTGAGAGCTGGCAGTTGTGCCCTTGAGCAAGGCACTTAACCCCTCACAATTGCTCTCTATCCAGGGGCGCTGCACTGCTGCTGACCTTGTGTCCGTGTGTGCGTGTGTGCGAGTGTGTGCGTGTGTGTGTGTGTGTGTGTGCGTGTGCGTGTGTGTGAGTGTGTGAAGTGTGTATATCTGGGGGTGTCGGAAAAGTCAGAACAAAATGTCCATTCTAACTTTAAAGTAGGATTTTATAGTATTCTATTCTACACATAGAATACATCTTACAAGCATGAACACATGCAGTACGATACACGCTAGGAGATACTGTACATGCCAAGTTGCTCCATTTACAACTGTACATAATGAAAGCCTCACATTTTTTTAAACCACCGCTCAGGAACTGCCTTGCAAACAATAATGAGTCATTAGGATGTCCCTGGGACGTCACAAAATGGTCACCTAAAGTGTCATGGTCCCCTGGAGATTTTGTCTAGTTCCCAGTTGGTCCCAGGTACTGTATGTCCCGGATGTCCCTAATGATGTTTTTAGGACGTTCTTGGGACGTTATGTCATGGTCCCCTGGAGGTTTTGTCTAGTTCCCGGTTGGGCCCAGGGACGTCCTCAAGGACATTTTTAGGATGTTTTTGGGGAATTGTGTCATGGTCCCCTGAAGGTTCTGTCTAGTTCCCGGTTTGTCCCGGGGATCTCCCTGAGGACATTTGTAGGACTTTCTTGGGATGTTGTGGCATGGTCCCATGGACGTTTTTGTCTCTGGGATGTCACCTGATGGTCACATAGAAATGTTCTCCCCACCCAAAAAGTGTTCTTACCCAGGGCACGCACACCCTAGTTTCATTACACATCACCTCTTGTTACTGTTGCCAAGCTGATCTAGGCTGTGATTGGTGGACCAGTGATCAGGTCAGAGATCTTTTTCTTTTGGCAATGAAAGGAACACCCACACACAGATTTTCAACTTACATAGTTGACACACGATTACATTATCTATGTTAATTCAAACATAAAACTGTAATGAAAAACATCCTCACCTGGGATTTGAACTCACAACCTCTCGGTTCACAGCATTTTGATCTTCCTGCTATGCCACCGTGTCTGTACAAATGATGGATTTCACCTGTAAACCTATTCCTACACTTTGCACATCAAGGTAAATCTCAGCTTTTATATTTATCATAGTGTGTCAGGAGTAATGTTAAACACAATAATATGCCCCACCAAAGTTCTACAGACGTTGGGGTGCAACAGAAATATCCACCTACCCAGACTCCCAGATGAGGTCATATTGAAAAGGCAGTACTAGGTGATCATGACACATATTGTCATTGATTAAAGATTTGTACACTAGTATAGCTGAACAGCATACGACGTGACAGACCGGGAACTAGACAAAACCTCCAGGGGACCATGACCCAACGTTTCAAGAACGTTCAGGGACCTTTTGGGAATGTCCTAAATGTCCTTCCCTTGGGACCATCACGCAACTTCCTATGGACTAGTAAAATGAAAGTCCTAAAAAGGTCCTCCGTGACGTCCTGGGAATGTACATAGAACTAGACAAATGTCCCTCAGAGAACGATACCTTGAGACCATCATGCAACGTTCTTAGAACGCTCTCAGCACCTCAGTGGGATAACGTTGCACCGAAACCCTTAAGGGACATAATGGGAACATTGCTGCATGTCCTCAGGACGTCCCCTGTTTGCTGCGTGGTAGCCTCCAACCATGAATAAGTTAACAGGATACTGAAAACCTCTCCCACACAATAGAGTAGAACCTGTTGCGTTATAATCGATATGGACCACTATCAGATCTAATGGACTGCAATTGAAAATGAAAAGACAGTTACAGGATGTGTCCCAAATGGCATACAATTCCCTGCGTAAGTGCATTACTTTTGGCCAGAGCCCCATAGGCCCTGGTCAAAAGGGAAGAGAGTGTCATTTGGGACACAGAAATAGTTACACGACAGGCTCCTGCATTGAGGCTTTTTATACAGTACCTCTATGTGAGTTATCAGTGAACCCCATTCTTCGGTTTTACACTTGACGTAGGTACCTAAGACTACTTTCAAATCATTCACTTATTCCCATAAAGTACATTTTCCAGTGTTGAATCCATTAAGTGCTCTTATGCTTACTGTACTGTATATCGAGTGTTCCCTTCCCTCCTGCCTCTCCAATGAGTGTTTGAGATAGTGTCCTTCGAAGAAGCAGTGATGTTGCCTGGAATAGCCTTCGATCTCTGCAGGGAAGCATTTCAAATCCGGCAGGCATGCAGGCGAGGCATACATGCCTTAGGCCATATTTTCCTCATTAGGTAGCATGGTCCCCTTGGGGTTCTCCAGGAATGGAATGGCCCTCCACTCTCCTTGACTAAGCTGCCTCTCCTAGATGGTTCCAGGAACTGTTGTCTAGGGACCATCCTCTGCCTACTGCCTACTGCCCCTGCTTCTACCTCTCTCCTCTGCCTTTTTGTGTCTATGCCACTATTCTCTCCCTGTCTACCTCTATCCCTCTGCCTCTATTCTCTCTCTGTCTCTACCTCTATCCATCTGTCTCTGTCAACCTCTGCCTTTATCATCTACCTTCCCCTATAGTCCAGCTCTATCATCTACCTTCCCCTATAGTCCACCTCTATCATCTACTTTGTCCTATAGTCCATCTTTATCCTTTTACCTTCCCCTATAGTCCTTCTCTATCATCTACCTTCCCCTATAGTCCACCTCTATCATCTACCTTCCCCTATAGTCCACCTCTATCATCTACCTTCCCCTATAGTCCACTTCTATCATCTACCTTCCCCTATAGTCCACCTCTATCATCTACCTTCCCCTATAGTCCACCTCTATCATCTACCTTTCCCTATAGTCCACTTCTATCATCTACCTTCCCCTATAGTCCTTCTCTATCATCTACCTTTCTGCCTCTCTCTGTTCTCCAGTGCCTCTTTCTTCTGCCTTTCTGCTGCCTGCTGCCTGTTGCCTGCTGCCTCTCTGCTGCCTGCCTGCTGCCTGCTGCCTCTCTGCTGCCTGCCTGCTGCTGCCTCTCTGCTGCCTCTCTGCTGCCTGCCTCCTGCCTCTCTGCTGCCTGCCTGCTGCCTCTCTGCTGCCTGCCTGCAGCCTGCTGCCCTCTGCTGCCTGCCTGCTGCCTGTTGCCTGCTGCCTCTCTGCTGCCTGCCTCCTGCCTCTCTGCTGCCTCTCTGCTGCCTGCCTCCTGCCTTTCTGCTGCCTCTCTGCTGCCTGCCTCCTGCCTCTCTGCTGCCTCTCTGCTGCCTGCCTCTCTGCTGCCTCTCTGCTGCCTGCCTCTCTGCTGCCTGCCTGCTGCCTGCCTGCTGCCTCTCTGCTGCCTGCTGCCTCTCTGCTGCCTGCCTGCTGCCTCTCTGCTGCCTGCCTATCAAGCTACTCTACATATATAGGCTAATATTTTGGGCTTTTTAAAGTGGTACCTCTGTTGTATAACTGGGATAATACAATATATGGACAACATGTATCCCCACACATTGACTCGGTACTGGTACCCCCTGTCTTTTTATTGTGTTACTTTTAATTTGATTTTTAACTTTAGTTTATTTAGTAAATATTTTCTTAACATTATTTATTTAACTACATTGTTGGTTATGGGCTTGTAAGTAACCATTTCACTGTAATACAACACCAGTTGTATTCTGTCACAAATAAATAACATTTGATTAGATTTTTTGATTTGACATTTTAATACTCACAAGACCCTGGATGAAAAATATGTACCATATGTCACACAACTTTTTACATTGCTACAAACAGCTAGCCTGGTACTAGATCTGGTTGTGCTTGTCATTGGTTGTCAGACAGATCAGGAATCAGGCTAACCATTTTTATTTATTTACTTAATCTTTATTTAACTAGGCAAGTCAGTTAAGAACAAATTCTTATTTACAATGACGGCCTAATAATGAGTTGAAGTAAATGTAAGCAGGGTAAAGTGAAGTGACCTGGAAATGGTTGGTCTCTGACACGCATATTGGAGAGCAAGGCCAAGCAGATCCAATGCATAGACATCTTCATGTTGCCCAGCTCCTGTTATTATGTTGGATGTGCATGTTATTACTTTGGATGTACACACACACACACACACACACACACACACACACACACACACACACACACACGCACACACGCACACGCACACACACACGCACACAGGCACACACGCACACACACTGAACACTAATGGTGTTGCATGACTGTTTATTCCAAGTAGCACAAAGCTTTAATTGGAGACACGGGTTGCGTCCCAAATGGCACTCTATTCCCTATTTAGTGGACTATTTTTTTTTAACCAGGGCTCATAGGGCTCAAAAGTAGTGCACTATATAGGGAATAGTGCGCAATTTAGGACAAAAACAATTCCCTGTTAAAAAGGGCCCTTTGGCTACAATGTTGCTGTGACTGACCCTTTGTCTGTCTTTTCTCTCCTTTTTAGGTTTTCCTTTATTTACTCCTTTGTTCATTTGGCCCAAATCTTCTCTCCCTCCCTCGCTTCCAGCCAGTGACACAATTACAATGAGATGATGGTGATTTCTAAGTTATCTGAATATTACTCTATTGTATGTAGTTGTTGTATGTAGTAATCCTGTCGATTATCAACAGGATAGTATAGACTAAGCTAGTGTGTGTTCAATGTCAGTGGTTCCAGTGTTATACATTAATAGGCTTGTGAAGAGTACACTTAGATGGTTACAACAGTAGAGGGGAAACATCAAGCAAGCTCAGTCCCCCCATTTTGAAGACATGATCTAAAGTACTTTATCACTCTTGTGCCACTCTTGCTCAGTCCTTTAGTTTTGTGGGGGAATAATGCTAGATTTTGTTTTTTAAACCATTGATTGGTTTCTAGAATGCACTTGCTAAACCGAGATTCCGGCCTGGCATATATTAAATGTAAATGACTTCTAAGATTTTAAATTTGTCAAACCAGGTGAAGCACTTGGACATGGGTGGGGGCTTGTATCCACTTGTCTTCCAACGATTTTGCATCTCTTATCAGAAACCAAACAATTCCCCCTGGCCTCTGTTCTCATTCTGCTGACTTAGGCTACACAGGAGCACCAAATCCACTTCGAACACTGCTTTATCACTCCCCTTCCATTGATTAGTTGGGACTTTTTCAGTTAGTGCATTCCGACTGAGCCAACAGCAAGAAAGGAAGGACATACAGTAGTGTCATTTCAGAAAGGCAAGTAACACAGTCCTCAACAAGATGACCACAACAGAGCCAATTCTCAGCTCTTATAACCCAGGTCTAAAGAAGTAATGAAGATAATGCAGTGAAGAATACTAGAGCAAAAAGTCACATTCAGCAAAATGTGAACATCATTGGCGCCACATACTCACTTTTGGAGGTATGTTTTGGAGGTATGCAACGTTATGGTAACTAGCAAACAATATATAGGGGCTGTAAATATATATATATATATATATTTTTTTTTTTCTTCTGCTAACTTTGGGGTGAAACAGATCACATATTAACAATTAATTATCTACCCCACCTTCTCTTTTTGCTAGAAACTGTAACACAGTGTCATGCCTCTCAAGTGGCTCCAGTAATGGTGTTTTTGAAATATCCACTTTCCAAGCTTATTGGTTGAGACGTTACTGTTCAGTTATTCATTATTTCGACCCCTTTGGTTTAAGTTCATACTCACCCAATTATTTATCTACTTTTCTGTCATCTCATAGACCCATGGTATAGAGGAGATGCAATGCAAGCACCTTCTGTCCAAGGTCAGTCAGGGTGGGCCGTGCCCAGAGACCGCTGTCTGCAGTGGGGTGGGCCAATTAACCAAACAGACTGTGTGGCCAATAGACCCTGGATTTAGTGCTGTCGCTAGTTCTTATCATCTCACACTTCTTTTCTGTTCGGGATTAATGGGTAAATTTCTTTTACACGCCTCAGTAACCCAATGCATTAGCACAGAGACTTAACAAAAAATATTTATCTCTCTGTTGTAACCACTGTCTCTCTCTCTATCTCGTTCCCTCTGTTTTCTTTCTCTCTCTCTGTTCTCTCTCTCTCTCTCTTCTGTGGCTGGGCAGCCAGGGCCAGTAAAGCATTAACTAATGATGTAGAGAGGGAGCGAGCAGAGAAGAGAATTGGGGGGACTTCTTCAATGCTTTAAAGTATTACCTAAGTAGTTACATGGGGGTATCTGTACTTTACTCTACTATTTATATTTTGGACAACTTTTACTTTTACTCCACTACATCAAGAGAATACCCCTGGTCATCCCTACTGCATCTGATCTGGCGGACTCAATAAACACAAATGCTTCGTTTTTTTAATGATGTCTGAGTGTTGGAGTGTGCCCCTTGTGTGCCCCTTGTGTGCCCCTTGCGTAAATAGTAAAACAAGAAAATTGTGCCATATGTTTTGCTTAATATAAGGAATGAGAAGTTATTTATACTCTTACTTTTACTTTGATACTTGATATATTTTAGCAAATTACATTTACTCAAGTAGTATATTACTGGGTGACTTTCAATTTTACTGAAGTACTTTTCGATTTAGGTATCTTTACTTTTACACCAACCACTGGACTTTGGTTGGTTGGTGCAGTCAATATTTTTTGTGAGTACACTTCTAGCGAGAGGACATGCAAAGGGCAATCAGTGGGAGAAATAGGTTAGACAACATGCTGAAAACGATTAGGGCCAACTGAAGAGGAAAGAGGAAAACAACAACCCTGTAATGTATTCCAGCATTGTGATTTCTCTGAACTTCTTCTCTGTCCTAAAATAGATTGACAGAGTGGGTGAACCAGTGGGAGCCACAGTGAGCCACTTGGAAATTACAGTCTTAATATTAAAATAGGATAACAATTTCCACTCTAATATTTCTGGTATTTTAATGGTAGGCTAAATGGCAGCGCTAACTAGCTTTCAGGAGAGAAGGGGAGAGATTGAGGATGGCAACAATTAAAAGAGTGAAACAGCTGACAGTGTAAGGCTGCCTGCCACCCTTCTGGCCCTGACAGGAGAGAGGGATCAGGCAGAGACACAGTTGTCTCCTTCCTCCATACTTTCTTCTGCATGCTGGGAAGTGGAGGGGAGGAGGGGAACGCCCCCGTAGCAGCTCTGCTCCTTGGCTTCGTCAAACTGCCAACCAGGGCAAAGGCAGGCAGGAAGGAACACACTTCATTAACCAATCTGATGGCAGATGTCAGGCAGGGCTTTTTGCTCAAAGCGCACACATGCACGCACTCACTCACTCACGCATGCTGGCACGCACACACACACACACACACACACACACACACACACACACACACACACACACACACACACACACACACACACACACACACACACACACACACACACACACACACACACACACACACACACACACACACACACACACACACACACACACACACACACACACACACACACACACACACACACACAGAAAGCCTTAAAAAGCAGCCTGACTTTTTGCTCCAAGCACACATTTGATTCCAGTGAATGGTCACGTCAGTCCCCCTGCCAGGTTAATTTCCTTTGGAGTGTGAGCTCGTGAAGTGTGTGGTTGAGCCAATCAAAGTTAATGAGCTGAGAAACCATGGCCCTTATTTATCAGCCTCCTTTACTTAGGCTGTTTCATCACCACCTCGTCATTCTTCACACCTCACAGACACCTCCATCAAACACACACACACACACACACACACATGCAAGCATGCATGCACACAAACACACACGCACGAGCACATGTAACTACCTATACATAGATCAATGGGAGAAATGTACAAATCTCTCTTTTATTGATTATTGATTGATTGATGGATAAACTGAGCTTGATGAACTACAATGCTTGTTTACACTAATGGTACAATGTGTTAGCCATCCCATGTCTCACGGCCATTGTCTCATTTGTCTTATAGCAGGTCATTACTTGGTGCTAAACTATTGATGCAACAGTAATCGCTCTTGGACAGATATACGTAACATAAATGGCAGTAGCTTCTGTTGACAGATTGTGGGATGCAATGATTAACAAGGAACTTTTTTCCGGTACGCTGATGATTTTTTGTCAATGTTCATTGAGACAAATCATGATTTCGCAGGTGCTCGCATTTTCGAATTTCAGAAGGGGAGGGGAGATTTGGCTCACAGACTTGAAACTGGCTGAGAGTTTCCTTTAAGAGTGGTGAAGACTTCGCTACTCTTTTCTAACATGTCTCCCCCCAGAACTCAATCGAGCATCTGACAAATTACGTGAGACTTTAGTTCTGTGAGTCCTAGATTAATAATGCACCAGAATTGACATGCATCTAACTAAGACCGATGTTGCCATAAAGCAGTAATCACAGTGACCGATAGAACAACGCGGCGACATGTTGTGTAACTCTCTCTACATATCACACAATTTAAGTGCCTCAAAGGACAGTTTAATGCTTTTCATTAGCAAGGCATTGGCTATTTTATTGTGTTAATAAGCTATCTCGTTTTAGTTGAACAGGCACACACATGGCCATTCTAATCCCCCACCCACCCCCTCTCTCTCTCTCTCTCTCTCTTTCCTCTCTTTTCCCACTCTCTCTCTTTCTCTCTCTCCACACAAGGCCATTCTAATTCTCTTTTCTACACTTTTTTATATTGCAATTGGTGAATCCTGTAGTGGATAATGAGTTTTGCCTCTGATGCCAGCATGGTGAAAAGATTCAGATGTACCTAGTCCCCTGTTACTGTTGTAACCTTTTCTCTCTGTTTCTCTTTTTTCACTCTACATCTCTCTCATTCTCTCTGTCTCTCTTGGAGCTATATCGTTACAAACCTCCATTCGATGACAGCTTGTCTATACTAAATACTATAGTTGTTTTTGGCAAGATCAACATGTTTTCTCACTGTGCCAGGAGGAATAATACATGAACAGACATCGTCACTCTACATGACTTAAGTCAGCCAAACATGTCAGATATGTGACAACATGAGATCCATCCATCCATGCTAGACTTTCAGTCATTGCGCTAACGCTAGTTAGCAATGGTGCCAGATACTACCTTCAACTTCCTGCAAACTCACACAGAGATATACTTTTTTTAAAAATTAATGAGTTCATTTGACTCTAGATAAATAGAAAAAAATGGCTTAACTGCCAACATGTCGCACTATCCCTTTAAAATACTATAGGTAATGAAGGTCAACTGATAGTTTTATCTATATGACCCCGTCAACAAAGCCTGTCTGTTATTTGACTTTAATAACGATGGGGTCCACCTTAGTGAACATTGAGTCCATATGAAGCTCAAGGTCACAGAACTAAGACATGTTGTATATTACACTGCCTTCAGAAAGTAGTCAGACCCCTTGACTTATTCCTCATCTTTTTGTGTTTCAGCCTGAATTCAAAATGGATTCAATTATTTTGTATCTCCCCCATCTACACAATGTATGTTATGGAAAATGTGTATTCTTTACTGGCTTCCTTCTTTTCACTCTGTCCTTAAGGATAGTATTGCGAAGTAACTACAATATTGTTTATCCATCCTCTGTTTTTTTTAGTCACCATTGGCCTCATGGTGAAATCCCTGAACGGTTTCTTTCCTCTCTGGCAACTGAGTTAGGACGGACGACTGTAGCTATGTTGTGACTAGGTATATTGATACACCATCCAAAGTGTACTTAATAACTTCAGCATGCTGAAAGAGATATTCAATGTCTCTTTTTTTACCCATCTACTAATCGGTGCCCTTCTTTGCCAGGCATTGTGGTTGAATCTCTGCTTGAAATTCACTGCTCGACTGAGGGACCTTAAAGATAAGTGGGGTACAGAGATGAGGTAGTAATTCAAAAATCATGTTAAACACTATTTTTGCACACAGAGTATAGCTTTGATATACTTATAATATGGCTTAGATAGACTCTTTTGACAATATTCTGTAGTTAACATTTTTATTCAGGACAGAGAGGAGAGAGAAGGGAGAGTTGGGGAAAAATAGAAAGAAAAGGATAAGAGACAGATGAGGAATGCAAATGTTTGCTGCTCCATTCAGTCCCTCCCTCCCTCTATTCCTCCATACCCTATATACATCCATCCCTCCCTCTATTCCTCCATACCCTATATACATCCCTCCCTCCCTCTATTCCTCCATACCCTATATACATCCCTCCCTCCCTCTATTCCTCCATACCCTATATACATCCCTCCCCTCCCTCTATTCCTCCATACCCTATATACATCCCTCCCTCCCTCTATTCCTCCTCTATTCCTCCATACCCTATTATACATCCCTCCCTCCCTCCCTCCCTCTATTCCTCCATACCCTATATACATCCCTCCCTCCCTCTATTCCTCCATACCCTATATACATCCCTCCCTCCCTCTATTCCTCCATACCCTATATACATCCCTCCCTCCCCTATTCCTCCATACCCTATTCATCCCTCCATTCCTCCATACCCTATATACATCCCTCCCTCCCTCTATTCCTCCATACCCTATATACATCCCTCCCTCCCTCTATTCCTCCATACCCTATATACATCCCTCCCTCCCTCTATTCCTCCATACCCTATATACATCCCTCCCTCCCTCTATTCCTCCATACCCTATATACATCCCTCCCTCCCTCTATTCCTCCATACCCTATATACATCCCTCCCTCCCTCTATTCCTCCATACCCTATATACATCCCTCCCTCCCTCTATTCCTCCATACCCTATATACATCCCTCCCTACCCTATATCATTCCTCCTCCATACCCTATATACATCCCTCCCTCCCTCCCTCTATTCCTCCATACCCTATATACATCCCTCCCTCCCTCCCTCTATTCCTCCATACCCTATATACATCCCTCCCTCCCTCCCTCTATTCCTCCATACCCTATATACATCCCTCCCCCCCTCTATTCCTCCATACCCTATATACATCCCTCCCTCCCTCCCTCTATTCCTCCATACCCTATATACATCCCTCCCTCCCTCCCTCTATTCCTCCATACCCTATATACATCCCTCCCTCCCTCTATTCCTCCATACCCTATATACATCCCTCCCTCCCTCCCTCTATTCCTCCATACCCTATATACATCCCTCCCTCCCTCTATTCCTCCATACCCTATATACATCCCTCCCTCCCTCTATTCCTCCATACCCTATATACATCCCTCCCTCCCTCTATTCCTCCATACCCTACATCCCTCCCTCCATTCCTCCAAACCCTATATACATCCCTCCCTCCCTCTATTCCTCCATACCCTATATACATCCCTCCCCCTCCCTCTATTCCTCCATACCCTATATACATCCCTCCCTCCCTCTATTCCTCCATACCCTATATACATCCCTCCCTCCCTCTATTCCTCCATACCCTATATACATCCCTCCCTCCCTCCCTCTATTCCTCCATACCCTATATACATCCCTCCCTCCCTCCCTCTATTCCTCCATACCCTATATACATCCCTCCCTCCCTCCCTCCCTCTATTCCTCCATACCCTATATACATCCCTCCCTTCTATTCCTCCATACCCTATATACATCCCTCCCTCCCTCCCTCCCTCCCTCTATTCCTCCATACCCTATATACATCCCTCCCTCCCTCTATTCCTCCATACCCTATATACATCCCTCCCTCCCTCCCTCTCTATTCCTCCATACCCTATATACATCCCTCCCTCCCTCCCTCTATTCCTCCATACCCTATATACATCCCTCCCTCCCTCCCTCTATTCCTCCATACCCTATATACATCCCTCCCTCCCTCCCTCTATTCCTCCATACCCTATATACATCATCCCTCCCTCCCTCCTCTATTCCTCCATACCCTATATACATCCCCCTCCCTCCCTCCCCTCTATTCCTCCATACCCTATATACATCCCTCCCTCCCTCCCTCTATTCCTCCATACCCTATATACATCCCTCCCTCCCTCCTCTATTCCTCCATACCCTATATACATCCCTCCCTCCCTCCCTCTATTCCTCCATACCCTATATACATCCCTCCATACCCCCTCCCCCTCTATTCCTCCATACCCTATATACATCCCTCCCTCCCTCTATTCCTCCATACCCTATATACATCCCTCCCTCCCTCCCTCTATTCCTCCATACCCTATATACATCCCTCCCTCCCTCTATTCCTCCATACCCTATATACATCCCTCCCTCCCTCCCTCTATTCCTCCATACCCTATATACATCCCTCCCTCCCTCCCTCTATTCCTCCATACCCTATATACATCCCTCCCTCCCTCCCTCTATTCCTCCATACCCTATATACATCCCTCCCTCCCTCCCTCTATTCCTCCATACCCTATATACATCCCTCCCTCCCTCTATTCCTCCATACCCTATATACATCCCCCTCCCTCCCTCTATTCCTCCATACCCTATATACATCCCTCCCTCCCTCTATTCCTCCATACCCTATATACATCCCCCTCCCTCCCTCTATTCCTCCATACCCTATATACATCCCTCCCTCCCTCTATTCCTCCATACCCTATATCCATCCCTATTCCTCCTACCCTCCCCCTCCCTCTATTCCTCCATACCCTATATACATCCCTCCCTCCCTCTATTCCTCCATACCCTATATACATCCCTCCCTCCCTCTATTCCTCCATACCCTATATACATCCCTCCCTCCCTCCCTCTATTCCTCCATACCCTATATACATCCCTCCGTCCCTCTATTCCTCCATACCCTATATACATCCCTCCCTCCTCTATTCCTCCATACCCTATATACATCCCTCCCTCCCTCTATTCCTCCATACCCTATATACATCCCTCCCTCCCTCTATTCCTCCATACCCTATATACATCCCTCCCTCCCTCTATTCCTCCATACCCTATATACATCCCTCCCTCCCTCTATTCCTCCATACCCTATATACATCCCTCCCTCCCTCTATTCCTCCATACCCTATATACATCCCTCCCTCCCTCTATTCCTCCATACCCTATATACATCCCTCCCTCCCTCTATTCCTCCATACCCTATATACATCCCTCCCTCCCTCTATTCCTCCATACCCTATATACATCCCTCCCTCCCCCCTCTATTCCTCCATACCCTATATACATCCCTCCCTCCCTCTATTCCTCCATACCCTATATACATCCCTCCCTCCCTCTATTCCTCCATACCCTATATACATCCCTCCCTCCCTCTATTCCTCCATACCCTATATACATCCCTATATCCCTCCCTCCCTCTATTCCTCCATACCCTATATACATCCCTCCCTCCCTCTATTCCTCCATACCCTATATACATCCCTCCCTCCCTCCCTCTATTCCTCCATACCCTATATACATCCCTCCCTCCCTCTATTCCTCCATACCCTATATACATCCCTCCCTCCCTCTATTCCTCCATACCCTATATACATCCCTCCCTCCCT